>NC_089761.1:61984272-62044272 GCF_040412425.1 Macrobrachium rosenbergii
AATGATTTCAGCATAATAGGCCAAACAGCAAATCCTCACGAATTGCATATACTCGAGTCATTATTTATCAAACAACTATTCCCCCAGTTAAATACCCAAAACTCCTCTACTCAAATGTACCTGAGTTAACTCTCTCCATAAGCATTCTGTCTTTTGCTCTCTCCACCTAAGGCTGGTTAGCGGTCTTTTGTTCTGTTGTGTTTTTTAGCTGCAGTGTGTTTGGTGAATTTTATCTTTATTTTTCTTATGATTTTTAAAGCTTTTACAGTAAATTTTTGAGTAATTTATTCATTATTCAACAGACCAACCAAGGGCAGCCCTCAGCATAAAGCTGCCACCATTCACCCATCATAGCCCAGCGTCCAGGCTCTACAGGGTTGAGGGGCAATTCAGTGCTGCAGGCCTGACCGACGAGGTGTTGAAGGTGGACATCGCCATCAACGCCTATTGGAGGAGATATACAAGAAGATCGCCCCGTGGGTGACGACAACGACGAGCCCTGCCACCTTCCAGGAGTTAAAGGCCACTCTCGTCGAGACCTGCTCCCTGCCGGTCTCCGAGAGAGCTGCCCGCACCCTTGACCTCGCCATCAGCCCCCGGCAAGACATGAACCTCTTGGAAATGTGGCATGCCCTCCAGGAGTTAGGAAAAATACAATTTACTTTTAAAAATTGTGATTTGTAGCTTCATGATTGTATATAAATCACAGTGTGATAAAAATTTCATAATAAGAGCTGAGTGTTCCAAACGTACCAATGAGCTATCATGGTGGGTGTGGGTTAATACCGAAGCTAAGTACAATTTCCCCGCTCTCAATGGGTAAATAAGTATGGCAGATTCGGCATTAACCTATACCTCTCTTGGTGGCTCAGTGGCTTGACCATCAACTGGAGTCGTTGGAGGGTGCTGTGTCGAGGGATTGAGACCCGGAAGTATTGATCCATTTATCACTTAAAAAGTCCCCTTTGGTGATAATTCACCATCGGGGATATTCCCAAAGTAGCATGAATTACAGTAGATATTAAACGACATTTGTAGCTTCATGGTTGTATATAAATCACTGTGCAATAAAAATTTCATAATAAGAACTGTGTGTTCCAAACAAACCAATTAGCTATCATGGTAGAGGTGGGCTAATGCTGAAGCTAAGTACAATTTCCCTGCTGTTGATGGGAAAATAAGTATGGCAGATTTGGCATTATCTTATACCTCTCTTGGTGGCTCAGTGGTTTGACTGTCGACTGGAGTCTTTGGAAGGTACTGTGTTGAGAATGCGGTGTAAAGTCACCACATCGGGCGCCAGGATAGTGTTTCAGCGCGCCATTAATTAAGTCTCCGCTGAGCTTGTTTTGATGGTGAAAAGCTCAATTAGTCACGCCTAAAACGTGCCAGGTCACGCATTTTAATCATTTTACTTTATGCGTATTTATACAAATGTCACACATTGTGTATCACATGTTTCTTCATTCACAGGCATCAAGACTGTATCCATATTGTAGCTCTGTATGTTTTGTATTGGTACTGTTCACTGCAGTTATTTTATTGTTTCGACCTCAGGCAGTCAATTCCATTGTCTCTCTTTGCAATATAAGCTGCCTGGATCTGTAATAAAGTAGCAGTAACTTTTACCTGCTGTTTCTTTGACACCTTAAGTGGTGACCCGGAGTATCCCGGAGCCATTAGCGGACTGGCATTAGTCTTGGCTATTTCTCAAAACGCTTCAGCGTTTAAACTTCGGCTACCCCACCAGCGTCACTGGTTTGACGCGAAATTACCCCACTCCAGTAAGGGGTCAAGGAGCGACATGGACGCGGATATCCCCTCCTTCAGGCAGTTAAACGTGGAAGCGGACTCGGAGGTTTACCTACCTCCATCACACGTTGTAAAGTCACCACATCGGCGCCAGGATAGTGTTTCGGCGGCGCCATTAATTAACATTGAGCTTGTTTTCTTTGGTGACTTCCCATTTTCTTCAAGCTCAATTAGTCACGCCTAAAACGTGCCAGGTCACGCATTTTAATCATTTTCCATGTTTCTTCATTCACAGGCATCAAGACTGTATCCATATTGTAGCTCTGTATGTTTTGTATTGTAATTTGTACTCGTTCAATATTATTGTTTTATTGTTTCGGCCTCAGGTCATCAATTCCATTGTCTTGGTACGACCCGTGCGTCAGTTCGCAATATTGCCTGGATCTGTAATAAATAGCAGTGCTCGTTTCTTTGACACCTTATAAATCCATTTATCACTTAAAAATTCCCCTTATGGTAATTCCCCATCTGGGGATATTCACGAAAATATGAATTAAATATTAAACGACATTTGTGGCTTCATTATTGTATGTAAATCAGTGTGATAAAAATTTATATATATATATATATATATATATATATATATATATATATATATATATCTTCTTCCAGCTTGTTCCCATTTTTATATGGGGTAGCCTTTTCAGATGAGCCATTTCCATCTATTTCTATCCTGCGCTTCTGCCTCATCAATTCCCTTCTCACACAGGTCTCCCCTCACGCAGTCCTTCCATCTCTTTCTTGATCTCCCTCTTCTTCTTCTTCTTCCCTGGACCTCCATCCCCATAGCATGATTTCCACCACCTTGGTCGACCCCCTAATGCAATCATTTCGGATCCTATCCTCTCTCGTCACCCCAGCCATCTACCTAAGCATCCATTTCTGCCACATCCATCTCCTTCTCCTCTGTCTTTCTCAAGCTTGCTGTTTCCGTGCCATACATCATTGCTGTTCTTACCACTGTCTTATGAAATTTTCCTTTTAAGCTCAGCGGTACTCTTTTGTCACAAAGAACTCTGGAAGCTGCTCTCCAGTTGTTCCACCCTGCCTGTACCCGATGTTTTACTTCTTCTTCTATACTTCCTCTAGCATTAACAAAGGATCCCAAATACTTAAAATTATCAGCTCTCTTTATTGGTTCTTCCCCAAGCTGAATACTTTCCCTATCAACCCCCTCATTGGTGATACACATATATTCTGTCTTAGATCTACTTATTCTCATTCCCCTGTCCTCCAGTACTTGTCTCCATCTTTCCAATTTCATTTCCAGATCTTCCCTGCTCTCTGCGCACAGGACAGTATTATCTGCATACAATATGTTCCACGGTACTGCCTCCCTTACTTCCTCTATGATAACGTCCATCACTATGTTAAAGATAAATGGGCTAAGAGCGGACCCCTGGTGTAATCCTACTCTCACCTCAAAACCCTCCATCTCCCCAACACTGCTCCTCACTCTGGTAAATACATTCCAGTACATCTCCTGTATCAATTGCACGTACTTCTCTGGCACCATCCTCTCCTCAGGCTCCTCCATACCTCTTGTCTCGGGACTCAGTCATAAGCCTTTTCAAGGTCAATGAATACCATATGTAGGTCCTTTTGTTTTTCCCCGAATTTCTCCATCAGTTGTCTTAGACAAAATATACCATCTGTTGTTCCCTTCCCTTCATAAATCCCATCTGCTCTTTACCTATTTCTACTTCTTCTCTTAGTCTGGCATCTATCACCCTTTCCAGTATCTTGAAAGTGTGGGACATTAGTTTAATACCCCTATAATTACCGCACTCTTGGACATCTTTCCCTTTGAAGATTGGGATCAGTATACTCCCACGCCACTCATTTGGTATCTTTTCCTGCTCAAGGATCTTTATCATAAGATCGTAAAGTATATCCACTCCTTCATCCCCTAATGTCTTCGATGCCTCCACAGGTATCATGTCTGGTCCGGATGCCTTCCCATTCTTCATCTTCTTCAGTGCATCCAGCATCTCTTGCTTAGAAAACCTCATTACCATGGCAATGTTCACCTGCCCATCCCCTCTTATTAGTCTATTATTTTCTTCATTTAACAGCTGTTCGAAATATTCTTTCCATCTCTTCACAATGTCTTCACCCTTTCTAAATACTACCCCATCTTGATCTTTTATTTGTTTAATATGTGTAATATCTTTGGTGCTCTTATTTCTAGCCCTTGACAACTTGATCATCTTATTTAATCCTTCCTTCGTCCCCAACTCATTATACACATCATCATACGACTTTGCTTTAGCTTGGGCTACCACCTTTTTCACCACCTTGTTTTTCTCTCTGAACTGATCTCTGTCTTCCACTGACTGTGACTCTTCCCATCTTTTCTTTGCCTCCTTCTTATCTTTTACTACTTTCCTAATGTCTTCCTCCCACCACCAACTCTCCCTTTCCTCCCATATGATCCCAAATGTCTCTCCCAGCATTCCATGTCTTATTACTGCTGCATTTCGTACCCACCATTCTTGAACATCTTCAATTCCTATATCAATATCCTCCAAAACCCTCCTCTTAAACTCTCTCTTCTTATCCTCCTCCCTCACTAATTTGTACCATTTAATTTTCCTTATCCCTTTAGCTTTGGTTTTTCTTTCCATTTTTAGCTTCAAGTCCATCCATAGCAGTCTGTGTTGGGGCTACATGGTCGCCTGGGATAACTTTGCAGTTCTTAACCTCCCCCAGCTTTATCCTTTTACACAGGAAGTAGTCTATCTGGGAGCATCTTCTATATGTTATTAGGTGTTCCCTTTTCTTCTTAAAGAATGTGTTTACTATTGCTATGTCGAGTGCCACAGCAAAGTCCACTACACTCTCTCCTTCTGGGTTTCCCCAATTCCATGGCCCCCATGCACCCGACCAATCGCCTCATTTTCACATCCGACATGGCCATTCAAATCTGCCCCCACTGTCACCCTCGTGTGTTCTTCCACTTCTTGCATTACTCCATCCATGTCTCTCCAGAAATTTCCCTTCTCTTCTTCTGTGCAACCAACTTGTGGTGCGTATGCACTTATAACATTCAGAATCTCTCCTCCATAACACATCTTCAATCTGATGATACGGTCATTCTTTCTTTGCACTTTTATCACTGTATTCTTCAGTTCACCAGACAGTACTATGCCAACTCCATTTCTGCCTTGTTTATTTGCTCCACTATAGTACAGCTTATATCCATCACCCAATTCTTTAGCTTTATTTCATTTCCATCGCGTTTCTTGCACACACAAAACATCTACTTTCTTTTTGCTCATCAAGTCAGCCAATTCTCTACCTCTCCCAGTCATGGACCCAACGTTAAGCTGACATACTCTACATCCAATGTAAGCTTGCTTCTTTAGCTGCACCCGCTCCTGATGCAGTAGCCCTCACCTTATCACAGAGTTAGGGCGATGTCTCTGTCGTCGTTCTGAGTACACCCGAGCATTACCTCTTTCCATATTTCGGCTCATTCCAGGTTTTGGCACAGATTTTTACAGCCAGATGCCCTTCCTGACACCAACCCTCCCTATTTATCCAGGCTTGGTATATATATATATATATATATATATATATATATATATATATATATATATATATATATATATATATATATATTATATATATTTAAACGTATGAGACCTCTCTCCCTCGCAACCTCACCCATTTTTACTTTTGCAACATAACTGAGAAAGAAATAAAAATTACTTTCAATTTATTTAATTACTAGAACTGTAGGTTTCCACTCACCCCTTCCTAAACTCTCTCCATTCCCGAAAATGGTTAAGCCTAACCCCTCTCTGTTCAAAGTGACTGCTTTTAGGCCAAATTCAGCTGACTGTGCAAGGGAGGAGCCAAAAAAAGAGAAAGTTAGCCCCCCGCCCCTCATTCTGAGCCCTCCACGTGGGCTAACTGACCCCATGCGGTCGTCATTAAATAAAACGTGACAAAGGTTGACCTTTGCGCCACTACCAGACACAAACAGTGCAATCCCCAAAGGTTATTTATAGACACTGCAACGAGAAACCAGAGAGAGAATGCTCAGAACACGACCCAAGGACAGACACCCTTACCTTGCCTGTCCCTCTGAACCACACGTTCAACCCAGGGGCTTGAACCAGTATACTTTGTAGTGGCATTATAATTACCTCCTCCATCGCGAGCACCCTGTTGAACAAGGACACCGTCATCTTGACGAAGGCAATGTGCCGGAATAAGGTTCTTAGTCAGTCATGATTCCTGTTATTTCTCTGTCTAATATTTCATTTATTTTTCCATTGTGCGATCACCTTCAGTAATTTGTGGTGAAGCATTCAGTGTTAACGTAATTACACAGTGTTGAACTGAGTTATTTGGCACCCTCTGTGCATTCCTCAGTATCCCTTTGAGGGTCTTATTATTATTGCAAGTAACCTTCTTGTATATTTTGCAGATAGGCCTCGACTGTGGAATCTCTCGGCTCCATCCATGTGCCGTCCCCCTTCTACCCCCATTGCGATGTTCCTGTTATGAAGACATCGTCAGAGTAGAATGTTTATTCTGTGTAGGATTCATTATTTTTGCAGGCCCTTATTATTACCTGCCCAGTATTTCGTCATTCTTCTGATCTGTTTGTTATGTAAATATAATTAGTTAAGAGAACCCTTGAGTTTATGTAATTTTCCCTCACATGAAGAAGGCCTAAGTCATAGATTTCCCTTGTTTTGTTTACGAACTCCCCGAATATTGAGTCAGATGTGTAATAAATAAAAGGAACTCCCTACGTTCATCCTTTGCCGCCCAGAATAAAGTAAGTATCCCTCGGACATTCATATCAACTGCCATACCTTGCCAATATGCAATTGCTTTGCAATGATCAGCGAAATAGCAACTGCTAGCTGGTCTGCATAATTTTAGAGACGACCCTGATCTCATACCCCCTCCATTTTAAGCACATGAGAAGAGCCAGTTCCACAGCGTAAGTAAGCGTCGAAATATTTTGTTTAGGTTTATGCTAGGTGCAGAAAGTGACTGTAATCAGTGTTAGGTAATTGATAGACCAAGTGCATGCCAAATTAGTTCACAAGAAAAGAGAGCATATTAACAATTCCACGAGATTTTTGTTCTATCGCATGTTAGCTGCATGTTTTAAGAATAGGAAGCTAGGGAACAACTCAGTCAAAGAGTTAATAAAAAGAATAAAGCCCCTATTCTTTCGTTCACATGTTAAGGACAATTTGAAAATCCCGAATTCCCAGGTAGGCACACTGTAGGCGACCACCAAGGCTTTGACTCCAGCTATTTTTGCATCGCTGGATTTACCCTCTCTCTCTCTCTCCCTCCCTCTCCCTCGCTTGATCGGTAGGAAAAGTTAGGAAGCATTTAGGAATCTAAATTTCTGCTCTCAAGACGAGAGAATAGTAAATTCCGACATGGAATCTTCAATTCTAGGCCATGTGGGCCCATCCCTAACTGTCTGACATTTTTGATTAGTGAGTTCCATTAGAAATTCCATTGTTATAAAAACCACACTCACAGCGCTCATATACCCCTTTCTTTTGCTCGCTAATTTTTATCCATACGTCCGTGCAACTTGCCGCATTTTTTAAAGCAATAAACTTTGGCAAGAATTCCCTTGTTCATTCATTACTGCAGGCAAGCCCGAGTGTGAGACAAAAGGGTAGCAGGTAGACACGCGGTCAAGAGACCACCCCCCAACCACACGCCTGACTCACCCATCGACGGCAGATGTCACGAGACTAAACATTGGACTACTGTTAGACACGTGCGAGCTAAGGTTGTTTTGATAACGGAGAATAACAATTTCTTTCCTCCCCCGCGGCAGTCCGCACTGCCTCCATGAATGTTATAAGATTAAGCATTTTCTTTTCCTTAGCCTACCCTCGTGCGTTGGAGATTTTAATATTTGATAGGATTGATGTACTGTTTTCGTTACGCCACATTTAAAAGTATTTGACAGAGCAAGGAAAATTTCCTTTACACACTTTAAGTGTATAACCCCGTAAGCCTTTTCTTGTTATTAGTTCTGCAGCGTCTCTCTGCAAAATAAAATATAAATAAAGGCTTACTTTACCTTGGGCTAATTTTTCGTTCATTAAGAACCATTAAATCTGTTCAGACATATTAAATTTTACCTAAGTCTTTTCAGGCGTACTGATAATTATCTGTCTTATTCAGACATACTAATTTTCATTCATTCTGAACAATTGAGTGTTTCAGATTTGTCTTATTCAGACATAACAATTTATGTTCATTCTGAACTATTGAGTCTCTTTGGACACTGAAATTAAGTCTTTTCAGACAACTGAGTCTTTTCAGACTACTTGAGTCTCTTCAGACACCTGAAATTTAAATCTTTTCAGACAACTGAGTCTTTTCAGACGACTTGAGTCTCTTCAGACAACTGAGTCTTTTCAGGCAACTTGAATCTGTTCATTTCGAACAATATTGGGTCTCATCAGACATATTGAACTTATTCCCTCGAACAGCCCTGAGTCTTTTCAGGCAACTTGAGTCTATTCAGACACCCTGAGTCCTTCGGGACACCTTGAGTCTTTTGAGACACCCTGAGTCCTTTGGGACACCCTGAGTCTTTCGAGACACCCTGAGCCCTTCAGACTTATTGATTTTCTAACAGGTCACACCCATATAAGCGTTATTTCAAGATGTCTACGACATCCAGAGCCCAGCAAAATGAGGACTTCAAATTCTACATGTCCGCTGGAAAGGACATGGGACTATCTGGACAAGCCCTGAGGGAATGGGTCCAAGAGAGGGTAGATGGTGCCGAGGCAGAAAGAGAGGCAGAAAGACAGGAGAAGGAGAAAGAAAGAATAGCCCAGGAGAAACGAGAAGAGGCAGAAAGAAGGGCCCAGGAGAAATGAGAAGAGGCAGAAAGACAGGAGAGGGAGAAAGAAAGAGTAGCCCAGGAGAAACGAGAAGAGGCAGAAAGACCGGAGGAGGAGAAAGGAAGAATACCCAGGAGAAACGAGAAGAGGCAGAAAGACGGGACCAGGAAAAATGAGAATAGGCAGAAAGACAGGAGAGGGAGAAAGAAAGACTAGCCCAGGAGAAACAAGAGGAGGTAGAAAGACAGGAGAAGGAGAAAGAAAGACAGGAGAGGGAGAAGGAAAGAGCTCATCAGCTTGCAATGGCAGCTCATGACAGGCACAACACATCATCACCCTCTCCTCACTCAACCCTCAGCAGTATAGGCACCCCCATAAGAAAATGGGATGAAGCCAAGCCTGAAGCCTGGCTCGACCATATTGAAAACGTCCTGACGACCTATCAGCCCTCTACTGAAGAAATTTCTCTGATCCTGGAACAGAACCTTGAAGGAAAGGGTGCCATTGCATTCAGTGCTCTCCCCCCGCCTCAGGATCAAGGAAATCTTGCCCTTGTCTGCCAAGCCATCATAAAGGGTTTTGAAATAACTCATGAACGTTGGGGGAAAAGGTGGAGAGATATGCCCAAGGAATCAGGCCACACCTGGTCTGACTGGATCTTCAAAAAGACCCAGGCCCTAAAACGATGGCTACAATCTCTGAAACCCACCAGTGTGGAGGAAGTCCTCGAACTTTTCCAGCTCGAGGACTTCTTATTTTATGCCCCGCGAGCTCTTGCCACTCATTTGTGCAATAAGGTGCCTAAGACAGTAGTTGAATGCTGCCATTGGGCTGACATATGGGATACGCATCATCCCCATCTTAGTTCCAATGGCCAAAAATTATATCCCTCCTCGCCTGTCTCGACCAACTCCCAGCAACCTCATAAGAATGGGCAACCCCATAAGAAACCTGGGTGTGGGTATTGCAAGAGAATAGGGTACGCCACTGAACAGTGCCGCTTGGAGGCTGAGAGTCAGCCAGAAGCCCCCTCTATGTCCTTAACCAGGACAACACCCCGAGCCACACCTGGGTCGTGGACGAAGGGTAAAGGGCCTGACCCCTCCTATGGGACAGTGCCAGGTAAAGATTATAGCCGGACTTATTGCCCGGCTTGTGAAGTCTATGGGCACTTTGCCCAATGGGCTAAATCCCCTAATAATAATCAGTCAGATACGCCCGCTCTTGCCTTGGCAGTCACCGATCCAGCCCAGGGTCCCATTTATGTGCCACATCCCCGAGGTGGGTGCCCCACCAGCCAGGTCAAGGCATTTGATGATTTTGGTGCACAAATGTTCCACTTCCTACTGTCACGTTGAGGATCACGAGACCTCATCGATCTGAAATCTGCGACCTCGCAGTCGCCAGATACATTCCTGGAGGTTATGACCTCCTCCTGGAACAGTACTTCCAGTCCCCATCTAAGTTAGAGCAATCCAGGGGTCAAAATCCTCCAAATCATTAATTAGGCACAAGTAAAACTCAAACACCTGATTTCGTTCCACTGCCAGTGCCACCTGAGTGCAATGTGCAGTGGTCCCCTCCACCAAGATCAATTCCTGATCCCATTCCAGTGCCCGGCCCTGCCCCAGTACCTGTGCCAGTGCCCCAAGTAGATCCCCCTCCAGGAGATCCTATTCTTGATTCAATCTCTGCCAGTGTCACTTGGGTGCACTGAGCGGAGCCAAGCTCTGTCCGTCCCAAACAACGAGCAAATTCCAAATCAATTATTAGTGCCTGGCCCTGCCTTAGTGCCAGTGCCAGAGCACACCCCCGATCTCCATTCCAGAGATCCCATTCCGGGCCCCCTCTTTTCCCCCGTTTGGCTCCGCTACCAATGTTGGTAAGAGAGACGGATCCTTCCGACCACAGCAGAAGCTCACCCAAAGGTGCGGCCTCACAACCTGTGCCTGAGCTGGTCATTCTTACCTTCTAGCCTCTCATGCCCCCCACGACTGCTTCCTCTCTGTCTCAGTCCGCCGCAGACACAACAGTGAGTAAGGATTCTGTCACAGAAGCCGACACAGGTGGCACTGAAATACCCTCCCTGGGCTCAGTTCCACCGATTCCCCAACCGAGACAAACCACCACAGTAAGAGAGGCCCATGGAGGAAATACCCCGGGTGTGGATAATTCCATGTAGCTTAAAGAGAACCCCGAGCTCTCCTGGCACCTGTGCCAACATGGCACAGTGCCATCCCTTTTCCCTATGAAGACTTTGGCACCTCTACCCCGAAGAGGATGTCAGGGTCCTTCACCTATTTATTTCCTCTATAACTCTATCCCTTACTCTTTTCCTGTAACATTTCCTTTCTTTACTTTTGATTATTACTCACATTTATTTTATGCCTTACTAAGGTCCCCATTTTACTTTAATCACCTCTGCCAATGCAGACTGCCATTGACAGATATGCCAACTGTATAAGTCCTACGACTTCCCTTTCATGCCTAGCACAGCATGATGCATTTAAAGTACGATATGCCATCGCCATTAGTTATTATTATATGAGTGCCAACTTGTCACAGTGCCATTATCGTAGATGCTAGCAAATGCTCCTGCCAGAGGGTCCCGCCCTTTGGCTACCTTTGCGGCCCCCTTGGGCTAAGAAATTATCCTAGCTGTCTTCCATAGGCTAAGGAATGTAATTTTGGCATATTTAATCGTCATCTTTATTTTACAATCATTGATTACTCTGAATCTGTCGTTTATTTTCTTTGTGAATCTCTGTAATAAATCTTGAGTCTCAGACTTGCGACCTTGTGTTTAAAGTGCCCGAATGGCACTGAGCTGTTGCTCAAGTATCGTGGAAACACCTAATCAAGACCACGTTTACCTTATTGTAATGCCTCTTCAAAGCAGACTAACTGCATGTGTGTAAAATTTGTAATTGATTATTATTAAGGGTGCATGAAGTATCTCTAGAATTAACCTGGTATTAATTCATTGTTTTAACTATACAATTTGTTGTGAAAATATTCTGATTAATGCTGCCTTAACATAATAGGAATTTAATGATAAAAATATGTCATTTCTAGCAGCAAATATTTGTTCTGCCTTAACATAAATGTCACAATGTTGCTTGCCTCTTGAAATCAATTGCTACGCAGGTTAAGTTAAATTATAAGGCACAAAAGGAAATGAGAGAGAAGTAAAGTAAAGTATTTAAGTGAGTTTGCTCGCTGGTAATCATTCTCATCCAGTCTAGGGTGTGAATGCTAACTTGGTTGGGGAGGTGCCACGGATGGGACCTCTTCTCCTCGCAACCTCACCTGTTTTTACATTTGCAACATAATTGAGAAAGAAATAAAAATTAATTTCAATTTATTTGATTACAAGAACTGTGGTTTCCACTTGCCCCTTCTTAAACAAACTCTCTCCTTCATTCCCCAAAATGGTTAAGCCTAACCCCTCTCTCTCTGTTCAAAGTGACTGCTTTTAGGCCTAATTCCAGCTGACTGTGCAAGAGAGGAGCCAAAAAAAGAGAAAGTTGGCCCCCCCTCATTCTGAACCTTCCACGTGGGTTAATTAAAGAAAACGTGACAAAGATTGACCTTTGCGCCACCTACCAGATGCAAACGGCGTAATCCCCAAAGGTTATTTATAGACGCTGCAACGAGAAACCAGAGAGAACGCTCAGAACATGACCAGAGGACCGATGTTCTTACCTTGCCTGTCCCTCTGAACCACATGTTCGACCTCGGGGCTTGATCCAGTATACTTTGTAGTGGCATTATAATTCCCTCCTCCATCGCCAGCACCCTATGGAACGGGGACACCGTCAT
This sequence comes from Macrobrachium rosenbergii, assembly GCF_040412425.1. Taxonomy (NCBI): domain Eukaryota; kingdom Metazoa; phylum Arthropoda; class Malacostraca; order Decapoda; family Palaemonidae; genus Macrobrachium; species Macrobrachium rosenbergii. Next base: position 61,996,761 of record NC_089761.1, read on the forward strand.
CTTGACAAAGGTAATGTGTCAGAATAAGGTTCTTAGTCAGTCTCGATTCCTGTTATTTCTCTGTCTAATATTTCATTTATTTTTCCATTGTGCAATCACCTTCAGTAATTTGTGTTGGAGCAAATATTTGTTCTGCCTTAACATAAATGTCACAATGTTGTTTGCCTCTTGAAATCAATTGCTATGCAGAAGGTTAAGTTAAATTATAAGGCACAAAAGGAAATGAGAGAGAAGTAAAGTAAAGTATTTAAGTGAGTTTGCTTGCTGGTAATTATTCTCATCCAGTCTAGGGTGTGAATGCTAACTTGGTTGGGGAGGTGCCACGGATGGGACCTCTTCTCCTCACAACCTCACCTGTTTTTACATTTGCAACATAATTGAGAAAGAAATAAAAATTAATTTCAATTAATTAAATTACAAGAACTGTGGTTTTCACTCGCCCCTTCTTAAACAAACTCTCTCCATTCCCCAAAATGGTTAAGCCTAACCCCTCTCTCTCTCTGTTCAAAGTGACTGCTTTTAGGCCTAATTCCAGCTGACTGTGCAAGAGAGGAGCCAAAAAAAGAGAAAGTTGGCCCCCCCCTCATTCTGAACCCTCCACGTGGGTTAATTAAAGAAAACGTGACAGATTGACCTTTGCGCCACCTACCAGATACAAATGGCGTAATCCCCGAAGGTTATTTATAGACGCTGCAACGAGAAACCAGAGAGAGAATGCTCAGAACATGACCCAAGGACAGATGTTCTTACCTTGCCTGTCCCTCTGAACCACATGTTCGACCTCGGGGCTTGAACCAGTATACTCTGTAGTGTCATTATAATTCCCTCCTCCATCGCCAGCACCCTATTGAATGAGGACACCGTCACCTTGACAAAGGTAATGTGCCAGAATAAGGTTTAGTCAGTCTCGATTCCTGTTATTTCTCTGTCTAATATTTCATTTATTTTTCCATTGTGTGATCACCTTCAGTAATTTGTGTTGGAGCATTCAGTGTTAACGTAATTATGCATTAGTGTTGAACGGAGTTATCTGGCACCATCTGTGTATTCCTCAGTTTCCTTTTGAGGGTCTTATTATTATTGCAAGCAACCGTCTTGCATATTTTGCGGATAGGCCTCGACTGTGGAATCTCTCGGCTCCATCCATGTGCAGTCCCCCTTCTACCCTCACTGCAATGTTCCTGTTATGAAGACATCGTCAGAGTAGAATATTTATTCTGTGTAGGATTCATTATTTTAGCAGGCCTTTATTATTACCTGCCCAATAATTCGTTATTCTTCTGATCTGTGTTTGTTATGTAATATAATTAGTTAAGAGAACCCTTGAGTTTACGTAATTTTCCCTCACATGAAGAAGGCCTTAAGTCATAGACTTCCCTTGTTTTGTCTACGAACTGTCCGAATATTGAGTCAGATGTGTTTTAAATAAAAGGAACTCCCTGCATTCATCCGTTGCTGCCCAGAATCAAGTAAGTATCCCTGGACATATGTAGTGATATATATATACATATATATATATATATATATATATATATATATATATATATATATATATATATATATATATATATATATATATATATATATATATATATATATATATATATATATATATATATATATATATATATATATATATATATATATATATATATATATATATATATATATATATATATATATTTTTTTCTTCTTTTAATATATATGCCTTCTTTAGGACTTTTGATTTATATATATAGCTGCCCTGCCTGACATATATATATATATATATACTTCCCAGCAGCATATATATATATATATAGTTATGAGATGTTTATCATGTTTTTTATATATATATTTATATATCCATTTGCTTTTTATATATATATATATATATATATATATAGTCACTGCGGGTTTTGAACACGGACCCCTATCGAAGCTGCTGCTGTAACCGACTGATATATATATATATATATATATATATATATATATATATATATATATATATATATATATATATGTATATATATATATATATGTATATATACATATATATATATAATATATATATATATATATATATATATATATATATATATATATATATATATATATATATATATATATATATATAAATATATATATATATATATATATATATATATATATATATATATATATATATATATATATATATATATATATACATACATATAGAATCTACTGGTCCTTTTACCAGGTACATATGTAATTGTAATAGCCACAATGGCCTCTTAACCTCTTGAATTCTTCGCATTTTTTGGGATACACTTGTCACTACAAAGCCTTCTCGTGGTCAGGTTGGCAACGTGAGCCCATTGTGATTATGGGACCTGGGTTTGTTTCCCACTACCAGACATCATATCTTCATATTTCTTGCACTTGGATCTTAAGGCTTTGTAGTGACAAGCGGATCCAAAATAGTGCAAAAGAATTCGAGAGGTTAAGAGAGATTATTATTAATTTATAAGAGGATTATATATATATATATAAATTTATATATATAATATATATATATATATATATATATATATATATATATATATATATATATATATATATATACAGGGTGCAGCATAAGTAATGCTCTTTGTTTAAGTGGGACAAAATTAAAGCCTTTTTGATTATCCTTTATATTTTCGTACATTAATGTATTGCCACAAAAGTATACCTTAGTTTTACCAGGCCACTGAGCTGATTAACAGCTCACCTAGGGCTGGCCCGAAGGATTAGACTTATTTTACGTGGCTAAGAACCAATTGGTTACTTAGCAACAGGACCTACAGCTTATTGTGGAATCTGAACCACATTATAGCGAGAAATGAATTTCTATCACCAGAAATAAATTCCTCTAACTCTTCATCAGCCGGCCGGGGGAATTGAACTCCAGCCCATCGAGTGACAGTCCGAAGCTCTACCGACTCACCCAACAAAGGGCTATGGGTTAATAGATTAATATAATATATTAACAAAATTAATATAATGCTTATTCGGTTTAATAATGCTCAATACAAATGATATTTCAGCTTTGCACCCTTGGAATGTTAAGTTCAGCTGACAACAATCTTGCGGTTTCAGCACCATTTTTATTGTTTTGATAGTACTATTGAATTGCTTTTACTCTCTGTTCCTTTGTTAATCTCATGGTTGTATAAAATATCTGAAAAAATTAAGATTTAGCAAATTAATTAAAGAAAATAATAAAGAAAATATACATTACAAGATATAAAATTAAAAAGGGCGTTACTTATGCCGCATTATTAAACCGAATAAGCATTATATTGACTTTGTTAATATATTATATTAATCTATTAACTTGTGGCAATACATTCATGTTCGAAAAAATAAAGGATAATCAAAAAGGCTTTAATTTTGTTCCACTTAAACAAAGGGTGTTACTTATACTTGCATCCTGTATATGTATATATATATATATATATATATATATATATATATATATATATATATATATATATATATATATATATATATATATATATATATATATATATATACATATATATATATATATATATATATATATATATATATATATATATATATATGTTAGAAATAATCAGCACACAATCACATGTGGAACAGAAATAAATTTCTGACTCACATCAGGATCGAACCAGGTCTTTCAATTGAAAGGCAAGGGCGCTGCCCACTAGGTCATATAAGTCTTAAAATTGTATGGCCTAGTGGGCAGCACCCTTGCCTTTCAATTGAAAGACCTGGGTTCTGATCCTGATGTGAGTCAGAAATTATATATATATATATATATATATATATATATATATATATATATATATATATATAATATAATGTATGTATGTAATGTAATTGCCACAATGCCCTCTTAACCTCTCGAACTCTTTGTGCTTTTTTGGTTACGTTTGTCACTACAAAGCCTTAAGATCCAAGTGCAAGAAATATGAAGCTATTATGATGTCTGGTAGCGGGAAACAAACCTGGGTCCCATAATCACATACGAATACATAGAAAATATATATAAGTTAACTAATTAGTAATTAAGTCAGTGATTTTATCTTGAAGGTCATTCTTGAACATTTTACTAATACAGTGGTCCAAATGATACATGCCAGGGCTAAGGTTGAAATTACAACTGGAAGTAAGCTGTGTAATTGCAGATTCTAAAAGATTTCATGAAGAGAAATCTTTTGATCTGGCAATCACTGAACTGTCAGTCTAATTGATCCTGTGGAAGTTTCCGCTTAAATGAATGAATATTGCATTGGATGTTAGCCCAGTTTTGACAGAATACTTATGCTGCTTAATTCTCACTTCTAAATCTTTACTAGATTGACCTATATAAAAAGAAGAGCAGTCCAAGCATGGAATTTTATATATTATGTTGTTGCTTGCCTTAGGGCTATTTTTCATTAACATTCCTTTTAATGTGTTATTACAGGAAAAAACCAAGTTGACATTAAAAGGTTTTAACAATGATTTTATGGTTTCAAAACCACTAAAACAAGGCAGACTAAGAATGTTCTTAAGGGTTTCTTTCTCCATATTACTTTCACTATAAAACTTTTTGTGGGCTTTATTATAGCAAATATCTAGTATATGTGAAGGGTAACATAAACCTGTCCCTATTTTTCGTATGTATCCGATTTCTTGATCCAAATACTGGGGACTGACAGTGTGCAATGCTCATAAAAACACTTAAGAAAAAATGGATATTTTAATATTAAGGTGGTAGCCTGAATAGAAATGGACATAAGTTAAGTTGTTGGTTGGTTTCCTATAAATACTGAATTTGCTTTGGAATGGTTCTCTATGTATTAAAGTATCTAGGTAAGGAGGGCGATTGTCTTTTTCTAATTCTAAAGTAAATTTAATGGATGGTACCTGGTTATTCAGATTAGTGAGTAAATCATTTACATCAACACCAGTAGGCAAAACAGCTAAAATTTCATCATATCTATACCACTTTACAGGAGTATAAATGATATTTGGTAAATATCGTTTTTCAAAAAATTCCATATACTAGTTTGAGAGGAGTGGGGATAAAGGGTTGCCCATTACCATACCATTGAATATAAACTTACAATCATAAATGCACAACCTAGTGAGTGAAATAATATGACTTACAGGTAGAGGTAATTCAGGATGGATTAGTTCGTTACTAAGATACTCTAAAATAGAATCTATAGGGACTTAAGTAAAAAGAGAACAAACATCAAAACTAACGAATCTGTCATTGGGGTAAAAGTGATTTTGTTCATCACCTAAATCTAGTTAATTATATGTGAGAATCAGAGATAGTTCCAAGTAACGGGGACAAGAGCTTGGTAATACATTTTGAAAGTTTATATTACATTGAGCCAACAGTACTGATAATAGGCCACATAGGATTATTTTCTTTGTGCATTTTTACTATTCTGTACAAGTACGGTAACGAGGGAAATTGTACTGGCAACTGACCTATTAGTTCTTTTTTAACTTTAAGGATTTTTTCACTGTGCTGTTGAAATTTTTTTCTTAATCAGGGGGATTTTTTGTTAGTTGTTTGTAAGTAGTATCATCATTCAGTAAGGTTTGCATACATGATATGTAGTCAGCTTTATCTAAAATTACAGTACTATTCGACTTATCAGCTTTGGTGATGTGGATTGTATTGTCTTTTTAAGATCGACCAAACTTTTCTTATAATGAACAGGGAAATTGCTTTCATGACTTAACAGTGGCAGATCCATAAACAATACTTTTAATCATGTCAACATGATTTTGAGGAAGATCACAATATTTTTCAAATTTACATGTGGATGATGCAATCGTTAAAGTAAACAAATACTATAAGTGAAAATGTTGTGAGTGCACTCGGATATGGTGTAAAGTCCCCGCACAACAGGTTCTCTGTGATGAACACCCTGTTTTCTGCGGTGCCTTCACAACCAACCTGAAGTCGCACGTACACAATCTTATTATCATTATTGTGATTTGTATATTTATTACCTGTTCATTTCCCTTGTACCACGTATATGTGTCAGAGTATTTTTATGTCCAGCCAGCTATTGTTAATCATCATGTTCTCTATATGTACCTGTTCTGTTTTGTGTAGAGAAATAGTTTGACCTCAGGTCACTTGTATATTTTTGTACTCATGGTCTTTGCGTATACGCAGACGTCCGCATGCCACTTTATAAGTGGGTCGCTTCATCAATAAAACAGCAGTACTTGTCTTCCTGCTCATTATTTCGCACCTCTCTCACAATGGTGACCCCCGGAGTGGTTCCCAGAGCCATTAATGGACCCAAACAGCAACTTAGTCTTGGCCTGGTGAACCAACCCATGCCCTTAACGGACTAACTATGGCACTCTAACAAAGCATTCGGGCGTTACTGACCCTCGTCGGCAAATCACCGGCGTCATTAGCGGATCCACACGGCACACTCCCAAGTGTGTATTGACACGAGTGTTCCCTCACACTCCAAGTGAGAGCGCGGAATGAGCATGGACACAGACATCCCCACCCAAATACAAATTACGCAAACTTCTCGGAGGCAGACGTCTCCCTCGCACAACCCCCTCCCGCATGCTCCTCCATGCCAGTGCCCGCTCCCAGTGCGATGCCCCGCCTGATGGACCAACCAAGGGCAGCCCTCAGCATAAAGCTGCCGCCTTTCACCCATTAGAACCCAGCGTCCTGGCTCTACAGGGTCGAGGGGCAATTCAGGGTGGCAGGCCTGACCGACGAGGTGCTGAAGGCGGACATCGCCATCAATGCCCTACCAGAGGAGATATACAAGGTCGCCCCTTGGGTGACGACAACGACGAGCCCTGCCACCTTCCAGGAGTTAAAGGCCACTTTCGTCGAGACCTGTTCCCTGCCAGTCTCCGAGAGAGCTGCCCACGCCCTCGACCTCGCCATCAACCCCCAGCAGGACACGAACCTCTAGGAGACGTGGCATGCCCTCCAGGACCTCCTCCTCCTTCCCGAGACTGACAGCAGTGGCAGGCGCAAAGAGATTAGCCTGTCGAGGGAGACCCTCCTGCGGCAGCTACTCCCAGAGGTCCGTGGTCAGATCACAACGCCATACACCCTGCCGGTCGAGGACCTGATCAAAGTGGCGCAGTAGCTGACGGACTCCACGAGGGCAGCGAAACGGGCGTCCACACCCGCACACCCCATCAACTGCCTCCACCCGGAGGACCCCACCACAGAGGGCATTAATGCCGTCGACAGGAGGAGGCCACCCCACCAGCAGAAGAAGGAAAGGCCGGGGCTTTGCTATTACCACCAGAGGTTCGGTAAAGCTGCCCGAAATTGCGAAGCCCCGTGCCTTTTCTCCCCTCCAAAAAAATGGGGGAGGCGGCAGCCACCCCACAGGCTGCCATGGCAGCAGCATCCGAAACACCCAGGGGCCCCGCACCATTAGGCTTCTACGTCCACAACGCTGTCTCCGGTAGGATGATGCTGATTGACACTGGGGCCATGCAAGTCAGTGTTCCCGCCTTCCTGAGAGGACCGTATACGTCCACCGGACCCGGCTGCCTCCCTAATGGCCGCCAGCTGGTCCCCCATCCTCTCCTACGGCACCGGGCTCCTGTTGTTCTCCATCCTTGGCCGGATGTACGAGTGGAATTTCATCGTCACCGACGTTAGGACCCCGCTCCTGGGTGTGGACTTCCCTGCCCACTTCGAACTGGCAGTCGACGTCGGCTGCAAGCACCTGCTGGACACCGAGTCCTGCCAGTCCCTGCCTTTGTCGCCGGGCCCCAGGGAGCCCACAATCTGTTCCATCACTCCCCATCAGTACAGCTCCCTCCTGAAGGAATTCCCGGAGGTGTTCAAACCCGAGCTTCGTCAGGTACCCGGCATATCCACATCAAGACAAGAGGCCCCCTGACATACACAAAGTTCCGAAGGCTTCCCCTACTGTGCCTTCAGGAGGCCAAGAAGGCCTTTGCTGAGCTGGAACAGATGGGCATATGCAAGAAGGCTCCCAGCCAACGGGCCTCCCCCCTTCACATGGCACAGAAAGCAGACAGCACCTGGAGACCCTGCGGTGACTACAGGCGGCTCAACCTTGCTACAGAACCCGACCACTACCCTCTACCAAACATGCAGGACCTAACAGCCTCCTTCCACGGGGCCAAAATATTCTCAAAGTTAGATCTCTTGAAATCATATTTTCAGGTACCAGTAGCTTCAGAAGACATCCCCAAAACCGCCATTGTCACGCCTTTTGGGTCCTACGTCTTCGCCTTCTCCACCTTTGGCCTGAGGAACGCAGGGGCGACCTTTCAGAGACTGATAGACAGCATCCTGGGGGACCTGAACTTCCGCATCTGCTATATCAATGATATCCTAATTTTTTCCAGATCCCATAAGGAACCACCACGGCACATCCGGAAGGTCCTGCAGCGCCTGCAGGAGAGTGGCCTCGTAGTCAGGTTCGACAAGTGCACCTTCGGTGTTGATAAGGTGGAATTCCTAGGCCACGAGATATCCCCAGGAGGCATCCACCCAGTTTCATCGAAAGTTGAGGCCGTCGTCAGGTTCCCAACCCCTACCTCCGTCAGGGCCATACAAGAATTCCTCAGAATGGTCAACTACTACAGGAGATTCATCCTGGGGATCTCACACACCATGGCCCCCCTGACGGAGATCATCAAGGGCCGTCCGAAGACCTTGGAGTGGGGCCCCGACCAGCAAAGGGCCTTCTCCCTGATGAAGGCTGCCCTCGCCAAGGCAACAGCTTTGGCCCACCAGGACCCCAGCGCTCCTCTCCAGCTGGATCAGCCGGTTCAGTGTCCTGGACCATATAACTATGGACAGGGGCCCCGCCTTTCTGTCCAAGCTGTGGACCACCCTGGCATGCCTGCAGGGGACCACTCACCACAGCACCACCTCCTACAACCCCACAGCCAATGGAATGGTGGAAAGGTTCCACAGGTCCCTGAAGACGTCCCTCATGGCTCGTTGCACCGCCAAGAACTGGAAGTACCAGCTGCCCTGGGTCCTCCTCAGGCTGAGGACCGCCCCCAGAGCCAACAGCGACCCATCCACAGCAGAAAAGGTCTTCAGGTAGATCCTCGTAGTCCTAGGGGAACTCATCACAGAGGACCAGGATGACTTAACAATGCAGAGGCTCTGCGACAGGGTTGGGAAGTTCGCCCCCTGCCAGCAGACATATACCAACAGGACGTCCCCCTTCATGCCTCCCAGTCTGTACTCCGCCACCCATGTCTTCGTTAGGAACGATGCAGTACGTCCACCCTTAACCAGGCCTTACAGGGGGCCTTTCCTCGTGCTTGAGAGAAACAAGAAGGCATTTTGGGTGGCCGTCCACGGGAAGGAAGACTGGGTGTCGATAGACTACCTCAAGCCAACATTCCTGGAGGAAGACATCGGGGCCACTTCCCAAAGCCCCTCGCAGGAGTTGGCGCCCCCACAGCCCGCCCCATCCGCAAGAAAACCTCATGGGCGCCTCCAGAAGGCCCCGGGTCCAGGCAGGAGAGCAACCCAACACACCCATCCACAGGACACCAAAGAAGTCGAATACCGCCCCCCCCAGCTGGCATCGAGAAGGCGGGGCCGCCTCCATCGCCCCAGCAGATACCTGCTTCGATCAGACGTTACCTACGTCTTGGGGGGGGGGGAGTATTGTAAAGTCCCCGCTCAACGGGTTCTCTATGATGGACATCCCGTTGTCTGCAGTGCCTTCACAGCCGACCTGAGGTCGCACGTACACAATCTTATTATCATTATTGTGATTTTTATATTTATTACTTGTTCATTTGCCCTTGTACCACGTATATGTGTCAGAGTATTTTTTATGTCCAACCAGCTATTGTTAATCATCATGTTTTCTATATGTACCTGCCCTGTTTTGTGTAGAGAAATAGTTTGACCTCAGGTCACCTGTAAATTTTTGTACTCGCTGTCTCTTTGTGTATGCAGACGTCCACACGCCGCTTTATAAGCGGGTTGCTTCATCAATAAAGCAGCAGTACTTGTCTTCCTGCTCATTATTTCGCACCTCGCTCACAATGGTTTATCCTTCTTTACATCGAATAGACCCTCTGCTTTAACGATCACGTCTTCCCTATGTAAACTCGAAAAATGTTGTGATTTTGATAGGCATTTTCATCTATTATCCTATTTTGATTAGTTGTCCTGAGGAATTAGTTAATCTTGCCCTGACAAAAAAATTATGAGGCTAAAATGATTAACATTTTAAATAATCCATCTAAATTTGAAATAGTTGGTACTCCTAACCTTTACAATATAATCAAACTTGAGGACAAGATTAATAGATTCCTCAGGATACTTAAGAAAAAATAGGACTGCCTTCCATGATGAAATCACATTCTTGAATAATTACTTCAAAAACAACTGGTTTCTACTCGTTATATTTTATAGATCTCTTAACTGGCAGCTTAATCATAAGATGAATGATCTACCTGTAATTCATACCGCTTCCAAACTACATCCACATGCAAAATTCCCCTTCTTGCATGAAAATGAATTTAGGAAAAAATGTATAAGGTTTTTTTAGTAAGGAATTACTAGCTTTAAGTTTAAACCTAATTCCGAAGAACCCACCAACCATCGGATCCTTATTCCAGTTTAAGGATAGAATGAGTCCTCTGCTTGCATCAAACGTAATTTATAAATATACCTGGTCCCAGATAAAGTCTGGGCACATATATTGGATGCACTAGGAGACTACTGAGGGTTCGAATCTGCTCTCATCAGGGGTGAGCTACAGAACTGGGAGAAAACTGTCAAGCCCTGACCAGTCTATTATAAGAAATCATGTAAAGATATTCAAAACTCATCTCAGCGGTTGTAAAGTTTTGGGAAAAGTACTGATTGAGGAAGAATTAACCATCCTTGAGTCCATAATGATCAAACTGTTTGTTCCAACAGTTAACAACCAATCTTCGTCAGCACGGATGTTCATTACTTAACGTGTTTTTATTTCCATCTCATATTTACCTTTGTTTTTAGTCTTAACTTTTACCATCAATATGTGTAAGTGTCCTGTGTTTTCATGGTGTCATCGTGTTGCTTTTTAAGTATAAAAAAGTAAAAAAAATAAGTCAGTTTTGTATATATACCTTTTATTTCACGTATACAATTATTATTTTAAATGCATCAAGCAATGTGAAACATTGGCTTTAGAATAAATGCAATGTGAACAAAATGTCTTTCCATGAACACCTGATTGTTTATCTATCTGTATACTATATAAAAATGGATGTATGTATGTATATGTGTGTGTGTATGTTCCACATACACTCTGAAACTCACTGAACAATTTGAACCAAACTTGGTGTACATATGACTTACCATCTGGGAAAGAACACTGTGGGGGTAAGACATCACTGCCACCAAAAGGGGGGGGGGTGTGGGAAGGGGCGAAATGTACAAATTACAGAAAACGACTGATGTTAGTGTTTAATCCATAGTTTTCGAGGTCGCTGAGATGAATAGTAACACTCCCAATATCCTTTAAGTCCAATTTCAGCCCTGATAGGGAGGGGGCTGAGAAAGGGCGATATGTAAAAATAACTGAAATGACAGATAGTTTTTGAGGTCGCTGAGAAAAATAATGACACTCCCGATGATCTTCAAGTTCAGCCCTGGTAGGAAGCAGGTGACATGTAAAAATAACCAAAAACAACAGATATTAGTGTCTAATTCATAGTTTTCGAGGTCGCTGAGGGTAGTGACACTCCCGATACCCTTCAAGTCCAGGTTCACCCCTGATAGGAAGTGGGGATGAGAAAGGGGTGGGAAGGTGGTGACATGTAAAAACAACTGAAACAAGAGATATTAGTGTCTAATCCATAGTTTTTGAGGTCCCTGAGAAGAATAGTGACACTCCCGATGCCCTCAAGGCCAAATGCAGCCCTGTTAGGAAGGTGGTGACGTAAAAATAACCGAAACGATAGCTGTTAGTGTCTTATCCATAGTTTCTGAGGTTGCTGAGAAGAATAGTGACACTCCCGATGCCCTTCAAGTCCAGGTTCCGCCCTGGTAGGAAGGTGGTGACATGTAAAAATAATTGAAACGACAGATATTAGTGTCTTATCCATAGTTTTCGAGGTCGCTGAGATTCATAGTGACACTCCCAATGCCTTTCAAGTCCAATTTCAGCCCTGATAGGAAGGGTAGGTGGGAAGGTGGTGACAAGTAAAAATAAGCAAAATGACAGATATTAGTGTCTAATCCATAGTTTTTTAGGTCCCTGAGAAGAATAGTGACACTCCTGATGCCCTTTAAGTCCAAGTTCAGCCCCAATAGGGAGTGGGGTGGGAAGGGGTGACATGCAAAAATAATAAAAAACAACAGATACTAGTGTCTAACCCATAGTTTTCGAGGTTGCTGAGAAGAGTAGTGATACTCCTGACGCCCTTCAAGTCCAAATTCAGTTCCGATAGGAAGGGGGGTTGGGAAGGTGGTGATGCTTAAAAATAACCGAAACTACAGATATTAGTGTCTAATCCATAGATGTTGAGGTTGCTGAGATGAATAGTGAAACTCCCGATACCCTTCAAGTCCAAGTTCATCCCCGATAGGAATGGTGGGTGAGAAGTGGTGAAATATAAAATGTCAAAAATGCTGGGCAGTGTAACTGAAGCAACTATCATAACGGGAATGAGAGAGAGAGAGAGAGAGTTCATCGGTTGTCTTTCAGAGATTTCCCAGGCAGCGTTGGGTTGGTCAGCTATAGCTGGTTCACTTAAGGTAGATTCTTGGGCCTACAAGGCATTTGTTTGGCAGCCTCTGATTGGCTGGTACCGGGAGGTAGACAGCTCACTCACTGTCTCATTTTATGTCTGTAGCTCCAAAAACTAGCAATATGTTTATATTTCTTCATTTATCTCACGTTTTGCACAAGATAGGAAAGTTTTGGTCATACCATAGGACTCGGTATTAATTGTCAAAAGAGAGACTGATTCTTTATTTTTCTCGACAGGTGTCTATAGAGCAAAAAGCGGATGGAAAGGTAATGGGCAACCCAAGGGCCCCAGCGTCCATACAGAATTTGTTTTCTGACGAGCATAAAAATACGTACAATATTCGTTACAGGGCATATAAAGGGTAGATATACATATCGGTGTAAAGGCTGTAAAATGATGCATAAGATGAGGTACATAAAGAATCTGAAATAATGACAGGTAAAATACATGACGTGATTAATGTACATGTGAAGGGAGAAACACAAGATAGGAGAGGCAATTTGACACTCTTGCAAATACTCCCCCCCCCCCCAGAACAATAATTAGAGGAGCAATTATTGGATGAAATAACATTAATCACGGAAGCGCTGGGCCAGTTGGAGTGGGCCCCTGCTTCTGGAGAACTGTGGGCGTGGGGTGGAGCTGATACCTGGGGCTGGCTGGATGAGTTTCTTGGGCCGCCCAGGCCCTGCCTTGGTGGGGAAGCGGGTGCGTCTGCAGGCAGGTATTGAGGGGGGACTCTGGGGCTCCTGCCTTCTTCTTCGCATACTTCGCTATCCAACAGGAATGTGGGTTTCAGCCTGTCGATGGTGATCCAATCCTCCCACCTGTGGATGTCGAGGAGGAATGCTTTGCTGGCTCACTTGATGACTCGGTGGGGCCCCTGTAGGGCCTGGTTAAGGGAGGCCGGCGGGCGTCCACCCTGACGAAGATGTAGGTGCAGGAGTGTAAGGTGGGTGGGCTGTAGGTGATGGTTCTATCAATGAAGGTCTTGTGGCAGGGCGCGAACTTCTGTGCGAGTTCCCTCAACCTCAGGAGGGGGGTGTCAACACCGTCAGCCGACGGTGGGAAGAATTCTCCGGGGACGGCCAGTGTTTCCCCATAGACTTTCTCAGCAGGGGAGGCATGGCCATTTGCTTTCGGTGTGGTGCGGAGACCCAGCAGGACCCAGGGCAGCTGTTCCTTCCACCTCTTGTTGGTGCAGCATGTCATGAGAGCTGCTTTAAGAGAGCGGTGCACCCTCTCGACCATGCTGTTGTTGATGCTTCATCCATGGGGGTTGCTTTGGGCCAGCAAGTGGAGCCGTCTATGATCATCAGGAGGTATCTGGCCCCCCCTGACTGTGGAAGGGGCCCAACGACGTCGATGTGGGTGTGGCCGAACCGTTGATGAGGCTGGGGAAAATCACCGAATCCCGGACACTGTGTGCCGGGATGTTTTGCTTGTCTGGCACGGGATGCAGCTCCTTGCCCACTGGCGGACGTCCTTGTTGATGCGGTGCCAGACGAACTTGTCAGTCATGAGGCACGCCATTGTGCACCCCGATGGATGGGAGATACCATGGACTATGTCGAACATGTGTTTTCTCCTCGAGGCGGGTACCAGGGGTCATGGGCGGCCTGTGCTGGTGTTGCAGAGGAGAGTTGTGTCTGAGTTTGCTAAGGGCACGTCTTTCCATTTGAGAACTGTCACTGCCGTCCTGTAGTCCTCCGTCTCTGGGTCTGCTTCTTGTTCTCTCGCGAGGTTTTCGTAGTCGATGCCGAGGTGAAGGGAATTGATTTCTAGTCTTGACAGAGCGTCAGCTACTGGGTTTTTCTTGCCAGGAACATAGTTGATGGTGCAACTGAATTCAAAGATGGCAGTCAGGTGCCGTTGTTGCCTTGCAGACCACGCGTCACCCTTCTTTGCGAATGCGTGAACCAAGGGTTTGTGATCTGTTAGGATTGTGAATTCGGTTCTCTCCAGCACGTACTTGAAGTGCCTCACAGCCTGGTAGGTAGCCAGCAGCTGTCTGTCGAAGGTGCTGTAGCAGGTCTCAGCTGGTGAAAACTTGTGGCTGAAGAGGGCCGAGGGCTGGGGTGTGCCGTTCACCAGCTTTTTCAGTACTGCACCGCAGGCGATGTTGCTGGCGTCCATTGCCAACCTGAGGGCAGCGGCAGGGTTGTGGTGAGTTAAGGTGGTAGCACTGGGGAGGGCCCTTTTCGTTTGAATGAATGCCTGCTGCTGCAGGGCTTCCCATGTTAGTGTTTTTGGTTTCCCATTCAGGATTGACGTCAGGGGGTACATGATGCAGGTGATACCTGGGATGAAGCGCCAGTAGTAGTTTATCATCCTGAGAAACTCCTGAGGGGCCTTGATGGTTTTGGTTCCAGGAAATTTTCTATAGCTTTTACTTTGGAGGCTGTGGGGTGCACTCCTGCTGGGGAAATCTCGTGGCCGAGGAAGTCTACTTTTTCTCTCCCGAAAATGCACTTGTCGAACCTGACAACTAATCTGCTGTCCTGCAGGCATTTCATGATGGTGCAGACGTGGCCAAGGTGTTCTCCTGGGAACCTGGAGAAGATGAGAATGTCGTCAACACAGCAGATGCAGAAAGGCAGATCTCCCAAGATGGTGTCCATCAGGCGCTGGAATGTGGCGCCTGCATTCCTGAGACCGAAAGTGGAATAGGAAAATGTGTAGCTCCCAAAAAGCGTGATGATGGTGGTTTTTGGGACGTCGTTGGGATGTACAGGAACTTGGAAGTACGACTTCAGTAGTTCCATCTTGGAGAAAATTTTGGCTCCGTGGAGGGCACCTATTAAGTCCTGCATGTTAGGGAGGGGGTAGTGGTCTGGTGTTGTTAGTAAATTCAGGTGCCGATAGTCCCACAGGGCCTCCATGAACCATTGGATTTCTTTACCATGTGGAGGGAAGATGCCCACGGGCTTGATGCCTTTTTACAGACGCCCATACGTTCCATCTGTGAAGGCCCGTTTGGCGTCTCGTAACTTCTGGGGGGACAGTCATCGGAACTTTGCATGGGTTGGTGGACCCGTCATGGTGATGTGGTGGAAGATGCCATGCTTTGCTGAAGCCCAGGTGACTGGCTTGAATACGTCCGGAAACTCCTGTAGGAGGGACGTGTAGCTGTTGGGGGCTGTGGAGCAGATGGTGGGCATTCAGGTCCGGTGGAGAGCTGATGGGAGTGGCATGTTCCTGTCGAGGATGAATTGTCTGGTGATGTTGACTAGAAGTCCATGGTGCCCTAGGAAGTCCGCACCCAGTAGGGGGAACTTAACATCCGCTATGACGAAAGGCCAGTGGTATCTGCACCCCAGGATTGAGATAGCCCGGGTCGTCGTCCCATAAGTGTGGATGGGAGTTCCACTTGCTGCTATGAGGGCGGGTATTGAGCCAGGTATTTCTCCTAAACCTTCCCTGGATGGTGGGAAGACCAACTGCATTGCCCCCGTATCTACCAGCAGGCGCCGTTTGGAAATTTCATCCATGATGAAAAAACCTGCTGGACGGGATGAGTTGGATTTCGCAGCCACAGCTGTTACTTGTGGCCACCTTTGTCATTTTTTGTGAAAGAACAGGGAGGCCTGCAGGTTCTGGCGTTGGTCCCGAACTTTCTATGGCAGAAGCACCATGCTGGGTTATACCCTGGGCTCTCTGAGTGGCGTTCTCTTCTTATAAACGGCGTTGATGTCTCCGTCGTCGTCACTTTCTTCCTCCGACAGGTTGCAGGCTCCCAGGGCGACGGCTGCGAGGGCAGTGGTGTGTGTCGAGGCCTTGGTGGCCTTGTATAATTTCTGGGCGTCGTCGACTAAGACATCCATGTCTAGGTTCTCTGCATCCCTTATCTAGCAACGAACTTCCCGTGGGAGGCGCCGAAGGAAAATTGCTTTTGTTAGGTCTATCGTCCTTTTCCTTCTGTTTTCGTCATGGCTTGGGAATGTTGTCAACCCCCACAGTTGTCCCAGGCTTCCCTGGGTGATGCATCTCCGAGGGGGTGGGATAACAGGTCGAATGCGCACTGCACTCTCTTGGACATGGGCATGGAGTAAGAATTCAGCAGTTTGTTTTTTAAGTCCGTGTATGTGACTTTGTCCGGTTGCACGTCCAGCCAGGGGGAGATTCTGTTGAATACTTCTTCTAGGAGCGCCGTCATGACTATGTCTGATTTGGTTGCATTGTCTGAGATGCGTGCCATGTGAAAGTGCGTGTCTGTGCTCCAGAACCATGATGCCGTGTTTTGCCGCGAGAACGGTGGAAGTTTGACTGTGTCTGGCTTTGTTGGCGAGAGAGGTGTACAGATGATGCTCGCAGGTTCACGCTGAGGTTCTGCTTCTGGCATCTTTACTTCTCACGCACCAAAACATGGGAAAATGCGCCGTATGGAGTCTGTTAATGGTGCTGATTTGTTCGAGTGGTCGAACGAAGTGCCAAAAGGTACCCTTTTGGGTACAACATATTTAGTCCATTAATGGCACAGTTTCCGCCAGGGAGGAAGTTATCAGAGGCCTAAACTTTATGCTGTAGTTAGTCCGCTAAAGGCTCTCTGATGGTAGGGTGCGGCTGTTTTGTGGCGGTTGCACCACATGGACACGGTACTTATGGCGATGCCCATCTCTTTTGCTATGGCTCTCATCGACTTCCCAGCTCTCCATAATGTAACAATCTCAGTCTTCTTTTCAACTGATAAGGATTTTTTAGTCATAATTAATCGTAAAACACACAAGAGCGCAAAATGTAGCAGTAACCAACTAGGAAGATATGCCTGGAGCAAATGAGTTGACATTCAAATTGTTTGCTGAATTTTCAGACACTGGATGTCTAGACAAGAGATGAGACACTGCTGCCAGACTGTCGACACTGCCAAAGGTACGATAGAATGAGGAAATACAAACCGTTCACGGCAGGAATCCCAGAAGCTGTCCGACCGCATATTTCATCATGTAATGGAGTTTTGTTTAGAAGTTTATTTTTGACTATATATATATATATATATATATATATATATATATATATATATATATATATATATATATATATATATATATATATATATATATATATATATATATATATATATATATATATATATATATATATATATATATATATATATATATATATATATATATATATATTATATATATATATACTTAATATATACATAATATTATATATATATATATTATTTATTTTGGTTACAGCATAGATAAGTGGTTGGTGATCTGTCAATTTAGTGAAGGGTAATGCATTTCAGTAGGTACTATTAATGTCTGGTACTTTGTTATGGTGTCGTAATTTTTCCTCTGCAGTTGTAAACTGCCAGATGAAGAAACTAGAAACCAAGGTGTTTGGCTGCGTAGTTGATTGAATGCTTAATGGCGGCACCTGTGGCAGTGTTGCTATATGGTACTTGGCCATGAGTGTGGTCCTGGCTTAGTGGTTGTGAAACTATAGCACTGTGGAGTCTGTGATTATGTCCTTGTTTGCCTTACAGGTGTGCTGTTAGATGGAGCCCCATTTGAGTGTCTTTGCAATTCTACTGAGGGCATGATAGAGGGATACCATTGTCTGGGTAGTGTTGGGCATAGTTCGTGTGGTGTCAACCATGTGAACTTTTCAAGCTCTTTTATTGTGGTCAGAGTCTGATATTGGCTGAAACACCTTGAGAGGCAGAGGTTGTACTGTACTCCATTATCAGAGACATAATAACCCAGGAACTCGAAGGAAGAGGCCCTGATGACACACTAGTTAGGACTGGTGACTGCCATTGCGTCGTAGAAAGGGTAGTACAGCTCTGATTTGTTTTTGGTGTGTCTGGTGGTCATTGGCAGTTGTCTTTCAGTGTAAGTAGTATGGACCTGAAGACACCCATGTCCACCAGGAACCTCTGGAGGCGTGGTCAGCAATTTAGGAGTTGGCATTTGTTGGTGCTCTGACCATCTTGGTCATTGTCCTCATCATCCCTAGCATCACGTGTTGTTGCTGGTAGGTTGCAAAACCTTAAAGGTCTCTAGCTATTTGTCCATCTTTTTAAGCAAGTCTTCCATGGGTGTGCCCATGTCTTTGGGAAGGGCAGCTTTAATGCTTGTCGGCAAATGGTCAGCCAAACCTCTCTGGCAACGTCAACCTTTTTTTGGTCTCCGACCAGCCTCCAACTTTAGCAGAATAAGGGACTCAAGATCATCCTGGGATGCCTTAGCTGCTGTATCCCCAGGTGTAGTGCTTAGTAGATCAAGGGCTATGCTGGCACAGATGGGTGGTGGTATAGAGGGATGAATGGATTTTTATTTAGCATTTCCCAACGTTTTGTGAGAGAGAGAGAGAGAGAGAGAGAGAGAGAGAGAGAGAGAGAGAGAGAGAGAGAGTGAGAGAGAGTCGTTAATTGTGAGTGTTTCGGTTGTTGGAAGAGGGATAAGGGTCGTTAGTTGAAGTTTGTTTACGGCGCTGTCTGTCTGTGAGAATGTGAAGGAGGGTTAGTTTGTTGTTGAGAGTCTTTAGGCAGAGCTAGTGCCGGTCAGTTTTTCTCATGTTGGACAGTTTTCGTATGGTTTTCCGGGAGTTGTTGGTTTTTGTTGGTGTGCTGTTTGATTGTGTGTGTTCTGTTTCCTTTTTTTTTTGTATTTCCTTGTTGTGTTTGTGGTTGTTTGCGGTTGTGGTTGTTACGGCGGCCTTAATCTATCTCCCAGCAACCGAGGATCAGGGTGAGTGTTGTGTGTTTTTTTTTTTGTGTTTTGAATTCCGCCACATTATATTTGGCGCTCAACGTGGGGCAACTGGTGTTGCAGTTGCAATTAAGATTGGTGGCGGGTAGTGTGACTGGAGGAAAGGATGGAAGAGGAACTGGTGAGGTTGAGAGAGGAGTTGCAGCTGTCAAGAGAGGAGAATGCATGGTTAAAGAGTGAGAATGAGAAATTAAGGCTTCAGTTGGAAGAGATGGGATCATTAGTAAAAGGAGCGAAAGAGGAAATGAAAAGGGAGATGAAAGAGTCAGAAGAGAGGATGGATAAAAAGTTGGAGGGAATGATGAAAGGTGTGGAAGAAATGGTGAAAGGTATGTTCAAGGGTGTTTTTGGAGAAGGGGCTGTTGGAGGCAGGTTCTCTGGAACGTGTGAAAGGGCAAGAGAGAAAGAAAAGGAGGAAGAAGTGAGTGGAAGTGTGAGTGATGAAAGTGATGTGGGAATAGGAAGTGAGAAACGAGAGAATGAAAGGCAGGGTAAGGAAAAGGGGAATGAAAAGCAAGGGAAGGAACAGAGGGAAAGTAAGGATAAGTCAGGGGAAGAAAAAGGGAAGAAGGGAAAAGGAAAGGAAACTGGTAAGGAAGTGGGAAAGGCAGGAAAGAAGGGAGAGGGTAAAAATAGTAGTGATAGTAAGGTGGATGGAGGTGAATGGATAAAAGTGGATAAAAAGAAGGGGAAGAAGAGTGTAATGAGTAAGATGAATGTAAGTGGGGGAAGTGGACTCTTTGTATTCGGAAGAGGGTATGAAAGGACAGAGTGGAAGTAGCGAAAGTGAGAGTGAAAGTGAGAAAGAAGTGAGAAAGGCTATGTATGTGAGGGAGGTACCCCGGTGTGAAAGGTATAATGAGTATGGAAGTAGGGATGTGCATGATTTCTTTTGGGAGTATGAAAGGTTTTGTCAGGATAAGTATGGGGAGAGTAAGAGAGTGTGGGCACGAGAATTAGGAGAATATTTGACTGGGTTTTTGCTTGACATGTATAGGGTTATTATGAGTGTGGGAGATGTTGAGTATGACAAGGTGAAAGCTAGACTAGTTGAGCAAGCGAGGCGTATGAAAGCGAGTATAAGAGGAAGAATGGATTTGATGAGGCAAGAATGAAAGCTGGGGAACCCCTTGTCACTGTATGCTTGTAGGCTGGAGACATTGGCGAGGAAGAAGTTTGGGGATGATGGGATAGATGAATGTAAGGAGTTAGTACGAAAGTTGTTAGAGACAGTGCCAGATGGAGTGAGAGAATTTGTGAACTTGAAGCGGAAGGAGAAGAAAAGATGGACGAGTGAAAGGTTGACTTGGGGAGAAATTTTGGAAATTGTAGAAGATTATGAGCTTGACAGGGTTATAAAAAAGAGCAGAAGTGTGAGTGTAAGGGCTGGGGTAGATGAGAGAGTGCCAGAGTTTGGAAGCTTTAGGGATGCAGTGTTGAGGGGCCCAATGAGAATGGCAGATAGTGTAATAGATAGGAGTGTAAGAGCAAGTAATGTGGAGGTGCCAGTGAGGATGAATGGT
Organism: Macrobrachium rosenbergii; assembly: GCF_040412425.1. Lineage (NCBI taxonomy): Eukaryota > Metazoa > Arthropoda > Malacostraca > Decapoda > Palaemonidae > Macrobrachium > Macrobrachium rosenbergii. The sequence goes on from NC_089761.1 coordinate 62,017,759, forward strand.
GGGTTTGTAAGGGAACAACGGGTTGGACGGATTAGGGATAGTAGTGTACAAAGGGGAAGGTCGGTGAGTGGAAGTCGAGCGAAGTGTTTTAGATGTGGAAAGGAAGGACATACAAAGAATGAGTGTAGGTGGGCTTTAGGAATGTGTTTCAGGTGTGGGCAATCGGGACATTTGGTAAGTGAGTGTACGAAAGATAGGGGGGTTAAATGCTACAGGTGCGGACAGGTGGGTCATATTCCTAATGGTTGTAGGGGTACCCAAGTGAATGTAATATGTGGCAACTGTGGTAAGAATGGGCATTATACGAGAATGTGTTCAGAACCGAGAGCGAAGTGTGTTGAATGTGGAATGGAAGGGCATGTATCAAGTGTATGTAGACGAAAGAGGGTGACTGTGACAGCGAATTCGGGAAACGGAGTGTGAAGGGGGTTCAAATGGGTGGATCCTCTAGGATGCAAGCGGTGCGTGTGATGCATGTACGTGAGGGGTTGTTGCATGAGGGAGGCTTTGCTGGAAAGACTGACGAGTGCATGAGTGTGCAAGTGTGTTGTAAGGGAGTAAGATTGATTGCGTTAGTAGATACCGGATGTAGTATGAATGTCATATTTAAGAATGGATGTGAGAAATTGAGGAATACGTGTGAAATTAGGAATTGTCAGGGGGAAGTAAGAGGGATTGGAAATTTAGGGGTAGCAGTGGTTGGAAGAGTGTGTGAACGGTTAGAAATTGGGGGTGTAATGATGGAAGAAAGTGATTTTTGTGTGATTGAGAGTATGAATGATAAATATGATATTTTATTGGGATGTGAGTTTTTGAAAAAATGCGGGATAAGTGTGGATGTCGGGAGGGGAATTTTAGGAAAGGGCGGCAGGGAAATAACGAAGGTTAAAGGAGGGGATGTATCTAAAACTAGTTTTGTAGGTATGGTAGATATTGCAAGGAGTGAAAATGATTTGTTGAGTGAAGAGGAAATTAAGCAGATGCAAAATCAGTGCATGAGAATAAGTATGTTAAGAGAGTGTGTGTTAGAGGGTGTAAGAGTAGGAAGTTGGCCGTCTGAGTTAGAAGTCTATAAGTGAAGTGCTAAGAGATTTGTTGTATGTAAAGGTATAGTTTATTTTTGCATCAGGAAGGAATGTGGGATGGGGAAGTGTATGTGCCAGTGTTTTCGGAAGATGCAGCCGTGGGTATGTGTTTATTAGTGCATGATAGGTTTGGGCATCTGGGGAAAAATAAATTATGGGAATGTATGAGAGAGAGATTGTATGTGCCTGGATTGAATAAAATTTTGTGCGGATGTAGCGATTACGTGTGCGGACTGTCAGAAGGGTAAGTATCAAAGTGTGCATGCGAATCCACCTGTGTTGCGATTGCAGATGAAAGAGTTATTTGAGATGGTTGTGATTGATTGTGTGTCATTGCCTGTGACTGCTAGAGGACATGTGGGAATGGTTGTAATGGTAGATCATTTGAGTAAGTTTGCATATGAAGTAGCGATTCGGAACAAAAAGAGTGAGACTGTAGCGAGAATGGTGGGTCAAGTGATATTGTCAATGTGTGTGTGCAAGCCGACGCGAATGTTGAGTGACAATGGGCCTGAATTTGTTGGATGGGAGTTTGAGCAAATGTTGCGTGATTGGGGCATAGAGCATGTGTACTCTACGCCGTATATGCCCAGTGCGAATGGATTGGCAGAACGAACGGTGAGAACGTTGACGGAGATATTACGTATGATGAGTGAATGTGATAATGATTGGGATGTAAATGTTGGGCTAAAGCGTTGTGGGTATACAACGCCACCATGCATAAGGGTATTGGTATGTCTCCGTGTAAATATGTGTTAAATTTTGAAAAGATAGTGAGACCGAGATTGGGTATATCTGAGAATGATAGGGAGGTATGGAAGAAGGCACATGAAAGGTTTGAAAGTTACAAGGTGGGCGAGAAAGTGTTGAAAGAAGTAATCGAGAAAGGGCGGTTGAATGTAAATAAAGTGCGTGAAAAATTTGAGGGTCCGTATGAAGTGTTGGAAGTTGGTCCCAGTGGGCTTAGTTATGTTGTAGGGGAAGTATGTGTAGATGGTAGTGTGAGAGAAATACGAGCGCATCATAACCAATTGCGTAGATGGAAGGATGTACCGGAATATGTGAGAGAATGGGGTGTATAAATGGTTGAAATCGAATATGGGTGAACCAAGTATGCATGAGAGCTTGTGTATGGAGGATCAGCAATTTGTTTTGATAGAGTATGGTAGGAAACGTAAGAAAGGGAAGAACGTAAGTGAACAGAATGATCGTAAGTTGTGTGATGGGGTGTGAGTGCCAAAGTGAAAATGAGTGATAAAGCGTGTAATACGGATGAATGGGATGGTATGAATAGAACGTAAAGCATATGCGGGTTTGATATAACTGAGTTGACTGAACGTGTAGGGGTGAGTGAACAGTTGGAAGTGAGCGAAAGTGTAAGAGTAAGAGAGCGTAGCAGTAATATATGAGTGATTGAAAGCATGAATGAATCGTTGCAAGAATTGGAAAGGTCAATGAGCAAATGGGATGGGTTAGTTGAAGAATTGGGGGAGGTATTTGGGAACGAGTTAGAGGGTATAGATGAGATTGTGGATGAAATTGAGAGTGGTAATAGTGAAGAAGATAGCGTGAATCTGAGAGAGAATGGAGGAGAAAATGTAAATCTGAATGTTGCTGGAAGAGAGAGCGAGTCTGAGAGAATGATTGCGTGCCTGCGAACGCGTTCTAGAGGACCTGCTAGTGAGCATCCGTGGGTGTTGCATAAGGCAATTTGAATGTAGTGTGTAAAGTATTGGTTGGGAAATGCTAAAAGGGGGGAGAACTATAGAGGGATGAATGGATTTTTATTTAGCATTTCCCAACGTTTTGTGAGAGAGAGAGAGAGAGAGCGAGTGTAATTGTCGTTAGTGAGTGTTTCGGTTGTTGGAAGAGGGATAAGGGTCGTTAGTTGGAGTCTGTTTACGGCGCTGTCTGTCTGTGAGAATGTGAAGGAGGGTTCGTTTGTTGTTGAGAGTCTTTAGTCAGAGCTAGTGCCGGTCAGTTTTTCTCGTGTTGGACAGTTTTTATGCTTTTCCGGGAGTTGTTGGTTTTTATTGTTGGTGTCTGTTTTATTGTGTGTGTTCTGTTTCCTTTTTTTTTTATTTCCTTGTTGTGTTTGTGGTTGTTTGCGGTTGTGGTTATTACGGCGGCCTTAATCCATCTCCCAGCAACCGAGGATCAGGGTGAGTGTTGTGTGTTTTTTTTTTTTTTTGTGTTTTGAATTCCGCCACAGTGGCAAGGAAAATTCTGGTAACAGGAACTGTGGAAGTCTTCATCAATGATCCTCACCACCACACGATTCTGAAGAGGGTGTCTGGGATCACGTCAAGGACATAATCTGCTTTCTTAGTCAAGTTAGAGCTGTGGAACAGCATCTCCAGTCTTCAGAACCAGACAGATGGTTTAATCATTGAGAAACAGTGAAGAACAGGATATACTGTTTTTATTTTTTAAACTTTGTCTGACATCTCTGGTATGCCTTGAACTTTACAAGATTGTTTCCCCAGAAGTAGATTTGGCCATATCTAGTCCATTGGTCTCTTGGTTTTGATATGAGAACAGAGTTTATCTACTGTGCAGTTGAAGCACTGTTCTAACACTTGCAAGACAGCTAGACAGAGCTCGAGTGTCATAGTTATACTGTTAGTGGGTTTGTACTGGTAGGCATGGCTAAATTTAGTCTGTTATTTGCCAGAGGTTTGGTATGAGAATTGGGCTTTGTCTGCCATATGGCAGACAATAGGAGCCTTCAAGAGAAAGCAAGCCAGGGCTAAGTTGTAATTGGTCTGTTAGTGGCTAGTTGCTGTTAGGTAGGGCATCACTGGGAACCATGCTGGTCTACCAGGAGGCTCCAAGAGGTCATCAGTGTAAAGGTTGATTCATACAACAGGATGCTTAGAGTGCACTTATTTATTGTCGATATTTGATCCACTTTTAATACAATATGCTGACAGAAACGTAGTTACAATGGTAGGTCCGGTGTTGACCCAGCCAAGTGACAGATGATGTGGATGATGCATAAGAACGTGACTGTAAGAGAGCTCTGTGATTAGCTGCCAAACTTTGCACTGAAACCTGGGTTTGGAGGGAAAACTGGGAAATTACCACGTAACAACATTGAATTGATTAATATCTATACCATGGGATTTGGCCTGAATTTGGAATATATATTCCTAATTTTTGTGATAAAATAACTAGTGCTTCAGCTGCAAGGCTGAATTTATTTCCATTTAAATAGAATCATTAAAATTAAAATACAATTTCAATAAGAAACTTATCCTGTATTAAAATATGAATACATCATTTCAGGTTCTGTGAGGTGTTCATCCAGAGACGGGAGATGAAAACAGTTCACTGGATATCGTCCTAAAAAACAAAATATGATCCTATAGGTCTTTTGATATCTAAGGCAGGCAAGTTAAGCCTGTATTCACATTCTTTTAGACTTTGACCATAGAACTGATCCCTTCAAAATCGTTCAGCAGCCGTCTATTAAATACAATGATGCTAATCTTAAATTTGTTTAAAAAGGCAAGAACCAGGTTCTGATTTGCATCTTCAAGGTTCATTCCTTTTTAACTATAACCCTTAAATGTTTGATGGCTTGCACACTATGCCACATCCTGGTGGCAACAGGGTTTGCTAGTGATGTTTGAAGTAACAATTTTAGTTTTTGTCATAGCATCCCTAGTTTTGTATTTTTCATTCACTTGCCTTACTGCTAATTTCATCTGTCAGAAATTATAATGCACAATGGGGAACAGCTGTTATTAAAATACATTAACAATGTAACAATCATGATTATCAGCCCTTAATTTCTGCTTCCTCTAACTTTAGGGTTACATTTATATTCATAATTTAAACCTTTTATAAATGCTGATGAAAAAAAATTCAATAAAATTAAAGTAACAGTGAAAACCACGTCACAAAGATGTTTTTAATATTTAAGAAATCACTTTGGTATGCTTTAGAAGGCTTTAATTTTTTAAACTTAATAACAGGCATTACTGTATTACAAAACGCCTTTAAGAAAACTGAAGGCATACATGCCTACAGTATTTTTCTGGCACTATAAGTACATGATGAAATAATTCCTGTGAATGGCTCCATTGAACATTACTGGTCATGGTGGGTAGCAACCTTGTCCGTCTCAACAGGATAATGGTTTGCAAGTGTAACAGTGAAAGGGTTATGCATTACTAAAAAAAAAAAATGGAGTCTTAAAATAAGTGGGAGTTCTCCCTTATGTTCAAATACTTTAATTTTTCATACTATGGTTTGTCCATTAAACTTTCTTTTTTTCTACTTGGAATGCTGTCTCCTTTTTTCTTCTACTTGGAATGCTGTCATTTTCTAGGTCCTGAATATATTTTTTAGATTTGAATCCAAATCTGTCTCTGTTGATTGGTTCATATTCATTTTCATCATCTGGTAAACTATGACTTGAATAGCGTTAGTGGTTTTGTAATACTGACGATTGCAGTACAGACTGGGGATTGTAGTTGTACCCATTAACCACTCATTTTCTATTTGAAAGACATTTCTTTGGATGGCCATCTTGTCAATAAATTTTCAAGTTTTAGTAATGTGATTTAATGAAATTTAGGCTGTCAAGTCAAGCTCTGGGGCGCCCTCTGCCATCAGCACTCAAAGACTTTAAAGAGGGAGTCAGAGTGGTTGGGAACCAAGATAAAGAGACCCAGGTGGGACTGTGAGAAAACCACATTTGCACTAAGAAGCAATGGTTAGTGAGGCTGGACAGCAAGATTGAAGAAAAGAAGTGGGAATGGAGGTAAAGGAAAAGCTAAAAAGTGGCTGCAACTAGGGGCTGAACGGGTGCTGCAAACACGCACTAGTAATGCCTACAGTGTACCACATGAGGTGCACAGGTTTTAGTGATGTTTGTTTGTTCTGATAAAAGAACCTTGAATGATTAGTTTCCTAAAATGAGTCTATGACTTGAGGTTGGGTCTAGAATCTTATTTTCCCATTTTTCCTTTCATATAACTGTAGGGTCTTATGTGTAACAGAATTATATGAAAGGGAACGTCTTCAGAATCCTCCATTTACATACTGTAGTCATCAACATTTGTATTAAATTTATTCATAGGATATTAAAAAATTTGCCTTGGTAAATTCCCATGCTTCCTACAACGCCACATTTAAAAGATGAAAGTAACTCTCCAACTTTGTACCTAGATATATGCAATGCAACTAGTGTCTTGAGAGCCCTCAGTCCATTGAGATTGAACCCAGCAACAGGAGCACAGTTTGACTTTTAGATTATCACCTTGCTCAACCAAGTTAGCTACTCACATTTTACAAGGTGAGGGGGGGCATGCCATCTTACCTCACCCACCCTTCATGTACTATGAGTGCCTTAGCCAATTCAGCTATAGCAACTAACTTGGAAACAAAGTTGTGAGTCAGCTGTAAGTAGGTGCTCTCCTGAAGAACCCAATCCAACGGCAAAGTGCTGGGATGGGAAGGATCCTTGAGCATATTCATTGCCCATTCACCACATTTTTATTAAATGAATTTCCTGTATAACAAGAGGAACATTACAACTACACAGTTTATGCTATTTATTTATTAATTTAATTTTCTTTTTATAAAGTGATTCCTTTCTGTATTTCCTTTTACCTCCTGTTACTTCTTTCTAGTGAACACCATATTTTTTGGAAGCTTGATTTTAAAGTCACTGGTCCCTGTGGGATTGTTCCATATGAATAGGGTTCATCTTCTGAACATTATTATTAAAATAAATAACATCTGGTGAATAACTGCACTACGGCGACCTACTTGGATCCCCTAACTCTGTGTCTTAAGGTTAATCAACCTTTCCAGACTGGTCTAACACAGCAGGTAAAGTTACAACATTAATCTTTTGCCTCGCTTGACAAAGTCAACTACTTGCACTCTATGGGTGAGGTGGTATGCAATCCATTCAAACCCACCCTCCATGTTCTAACAGTAATCAAAGTCATACTTAATGCCAAACTGGCTCATCAACAGGAGATCTTACTTTTTAAAAGTAAAAGAGAGAAAAGAACAAATCTGAGTACAGTTATGAGAATTTAATTTAGGCAATTTTTTATGATACCCCCAGCCACAAGGGGCTAAGGGTTGGGGTATGGCAGAAATCAAATAATTGTTCTCTACCTTCACATCAGTGTGTAGATATTTGGGTATATTTGAGGCAATGGTTAGTACTCCACACAAATACATGAAGGTTCAACAATATGGTTTTATATCCCCCCCTCACCATCCTCATTCAACAGACTAGGTATCATTTACTGAACTAGCTTTTTTCTTGACACAGGTGGTGAAAGTTTTCTTCTAAATTAGCTATGAATATAAAAATCCATGAAGCCAATACTTACAAATTCTTACCCTGTTGTCCTTTTGTACTGAAATGACAAGGACAAGGCCTATGTTAGGCAGTCATGCTTCTGTAAAATTAGGATAAGCTTAAAATTTTTCTTTTCATTGGTTTTATGAATCTATTAGTCAGGGAGTCGGTACCACTTAGTTAGCATATCCTGGGGAGTTGATCAAAATTTGCCAACTTTCAGCTAAAGGTAATCTCAACATTTACTCATCCCAATTATAAGAATATCAGATCTTGGAAACATAATCATATAAGCATTAGATAACTTGGTAATGAATGTAGCCATTCTTGCAAAAGATTGTAAAGCTTTAAGGGAACTCCATAGCTGTTAATAAAAGGCAGGCTTCCTGGGTAATGAACCAAATTACAATTTACAACTGTAGTAAATGATGAGCATCACACATACTTTAAATAAAAGTAATTTAAACTACTACAAATTATAAAAATCAAGTATTTAAAATAGACCATTATATCACGATTCTCAACTTTCACATGACTAGTCTGCAGGGTTACATACTGTTGATAGGCAAGAACCATGCCACCTCTAATGAATTATTACTCAAACTGTTTAATTATACAAGTTGAAAATGCTTTAGAATTATATGGCACATCCATACTAAACATTTGTTTGATAGTGTATATAAATTCATAAATTTCCAAAAAACTGTACCGGGAATTTATTACATAAATGTTCAAATTCTGTTAGGTAAACCCTGTATACAAGCCCACAAATTTAGATTTTTTCCTGAAGTGGTTAGGTGAGCAAGCAACTCAATACAGTACTTAAAATCCATGTATAATGCACAGAGGAATTACCCTTCAACCTCCATTACAATAAAAAAAAATCAGGTTTTGCAACAGATTTCCAGGTGCTCCTTTCAATGACAACTGTACCATTCTCTTGATAGATTCCAATATTGAAACTTTTACACTAAAAACACCTTTCATTCAGTTTGAACGTTTTAACTTTAAAAGGTCTTAAGAAATATTCTTGAGTCTGTTTCTATACAGGATTAGTAAACTATATGTAAACTGGAAAAGTGAAGTTACAGCACCGAAACCATTGTATTCATGGGTACTGTCATCTAATTAATGAGAAAGGTGTGCAAAGCTTACTGTAGTGAAATAAAAATATATCTGAATTTTCAATGAAATGATGTAAAGCTCAAGTGGACTGTATAAAACTCTGTTATTATAATTTTTACGAGAAAGAAATGAACAGATTTCTTACATTATGGTACAGTCAAGATGTTTGTGTTTTTATTTAGCATTAATATAATAAGAGGTATGGAAAGGAAGACAATATACTGTATTTTATTTTGTACATATGACGACACAGAATATTTCACTGGAAACAGTATGTTGTATAAAATGGTGTTTTACACACACCTTAAACATCATAGGAAGGGGGAAGAGTCATGATACACATGGCATTTGAAAAATTTGAATTTTGTGAAAATACATGGAGACAGATGACAAAATTGGTATAAAAAACCCTACATTAGTTTTACATCTGACTTTGTTTTAAATCATTCTAGCTGGTTGTACTGTTTATTTCTTCAGAAACCCAATGTTCTGTACTGTGCATGTACAGCACATGCCAGTTGGAAGTGCATTGTTGTAGAACATGTGTTGCAAAAGCAGTACCCATATTGATTGAATTATCCTATACAGAATAGATATTAATCTTTTAAACCTTCTTAGTATGTCCAATAGGAATGTAATGTGATAAAAGACTATGCACTGTATATAAGCAGAGAATTTTTTCAGTGCATCAGTTCGTTACCTGCACTGATAACAAACAACCAAATGAATATACTATCCTAGTCAACAGTATATCAAATACAGAAACCAGCCAAGTCTCTTATTATAATTGTATAAATTTTTTAAAATAAGTTTCTTGTGGCAAGATAAAAATCCTGTGATGGTTCTTCCATCATGTCTATTAAGCTGGACAATACATAATAAACTTGCGCAAGGCCTTCAGTTTCTATATAAATTACTCACTCATGAATCAAAAGATAGAACTGCAATACTTATGAAAACAAATCTTCGTAGTTAATTTATAATTAACCTTTTGTTTAGTGAAAAAAATAAAAAGGTGTCTTGAATTTGGAAGAAGTTTCACCTTCCAGTTTGTAAGGGCTGCCAGTTTACCATATGATGTACTACACAATAATACATAATGACGAATTTTCTACCATTGCAGATAAGAAAAAAATCTTAGTAGTACTGGACGACCAGTAGCATACTATCAGTTTTCCAAGGATATTTCCAAGGCTGGTTGCCAGAAACCATGCTTCTCAGAGGCAGTGCATCATTCTCTTGCAATTTTCCAATGGCTTTTTTAGAAAATATGCTAAATATTAACATTCAATATGATCTGGAACACTGAAATCATGAACAAAGGGAATTGTTTGCCTGTAATTGTTTGGCTCTCTTGTACATAATACAGAAAAAGTAAGGCTAGACAAATGCCCAAGGAAGACATGGTAGCCAAAGGAAAAAATTAAAACACATTTGCTGACTTGCTTCAAACATGGGAGCATATTAAACAGTTAATATTTACTACAGATACTCTTCTCCAAGTAACTTTTATTATAGATAATCTCCAGCTCCCCTATGACAAAAAGGTTGTGTTTGACTGTACCTTTCCCTTCATGTTAAAAGGGAGTCGGAGCACAGTTCAAACAAGCAAGTCTGGCATGACCCTAATAAGGGTAATTCCCAAATTCCTCAATTCTGTTTTTGTAAGAATAGCCAGTCTAACATGGCTTACCTCGTCAATTACTACTACTTTAAGAATAAAGTCAAACAACAATAAATTTTAAGAAAAACAATTTCCAAACCTCTCGGCATTTTGTCTGGTTCTGTGTCCCTTGCAGGCACTAATAATCACAGTGGAAAAAGTAGCCAATCCTTTGGCTGCATGATTTACAGAATCCATTACTTCTCAATTGTATGAAATTCATCCTGATAACTGCGATTTCCTTTATAATTTTTCTCTCTAAACCATAATTCAACGATTATGTGTCAAATTTCCCAGAAAAAATTTTCAAGCATAAACAGGGACTTGCTTGCTATCACAACTTGACAGGCCAGTTATTACAGTCAAAGCTGCTGCGTACAGTCCTTAACAGAAGTGTCAAGGAATTCCTTTTCCACATGCTTTGAGAAAGAATCATCAAATATAAAAGCTTGCCTAGGCTTTCTCTGAAGGATGGAGGTCTTAAAAAAATGTATATCCCCATTTCACCATGCACCACACTAGGTAGTTGTAAGAACAAATGACAAGAATAATGAGGTCTTGGTTGTTGTTTATTATTGTGGCTACCTAGCAATCAGCTGGAAACGTCTATAGGACTAAAACAAAATGGACGGTTTACAATCTTGTTGTAAGTAACAATTTGCGCAGGGATCAAATTTTACATCTCTATAAAAGACTTAGGATAGGAAATATTTTTAACATCAAATAATTTATTCTATCCCGTAAGCCAACAGAAATGGTATCCTAGAACAAAGTCTGAAACTATAGCGTAAATTTTACATATAAACTCTACAATATTTACAGAGTTGATGCTCCCCGTCCTTCACGACCTGCGTTACTCATGTTACCCAAGGCAGAGGAGCTGTCTGCATAGTACCATTAAAATTCACTGCTTGATTTACTTTTTACCTTATTCAAACAAGTACAAGTAAGGCATTTTTCAATTGTGCCTTGTATTTCTCCTAAGCATTAGCAGCAATAACAAATGGTACATACAATATAGATGATACTGACATAGTCAGTCACTTTAATATGTACAATGCTCCAAAACAAAATCTCACTCGGTGCTCAGCTTCAAATTATGACAATATTTTCTACCTTCAAATAAAAAAATATTTAAGTAGACAGAGAGCAGAGGGATAGCTTGACAGTTTCTGGAGGTGAATAAAAAATACATGGGACCTTACAGTGGTAATACAATGTATTACAAAGTGCAAGCACGAGTAGTCCTCTTAATGACTACAAGTAACTAGTCATGAACGAACCTATTCCAAGCACAAGTAGTCTTTATAACTACAAGTAACTTGTCATGAATAATCTTCCTCAATTTCTTTTAATATAGATTTCAAATAATTTCTCTTACAATGCTAACCAAAAATTACCATAGTTAATCCTTCCTTTGGTTAAGTAAGAGGACAAATTAAGTTACAATTAGGATTTTTTATTTATAAATGGGATTTGCTGTATTTCACTCTATAAAATAGGAACCAATTTTCAGGTAATATATCCATGATAGGTAAAATGCTCACATAGAAGTCTTTGTATTATGGCCAGAACAGCCGTGGACGACTAAGCCAAGCCCAAACCCTCTCCAAACAATCACAGACTGAGTCCCTTAACCTACAGGTTTGTGGAGATTGGGTTAGGGTGGATTGTAGGCTCTTATCCACATCAACCAAACACACTTCTGCAACTATGTTGATGACATTTGCTCTTTAATCTCTTTCAATGAATCTAAATGAAACAAAATGGCATACATACAAGAAAAATAAACAGATCTAATACACTCAAAAATAAAAAGAAAACACAATGATTCACATGAAATTTAGGAACAAACATGGCATCAAAATTAATGTGGTGGGCTTTTCAGAACTCACTTGCTCACTAAATTTCAACAAATTGAAGGGGCCATAATCTTGTACAGATTCCTATTTTGTTATAACACTATCAAACCCTTGTTTCTTACACAACAGAATCAAGGTAATATATATATATATTTTACAATAATTATTCTGAATGACTTGGAGGATTTAATTCAAATCCTTAAAGGCAATAAATGACACATTAAGATCCAGGTAAAAAATCTTATTAAAAGGATAAATTATGGGAAAAATTATAATAAACAGGGTATATGAATGGTCCTGTGTGCTTCCACAGATAAACGTGCCTATGGGTACAATGAGTGGTAATGAACATATGAGAGCAATGTAATTCATTATGATGATCAGCAAATATGAGTTAAACAGGAGAAAACTGAGGCTAGATTTGAAATTCATGGCAGAAAAATATTTCTCCATATATATTCCTGTAAGGCCCGAAGTAGCTAATCACATCACATTATGGGTTTCTAATTATACTATGCCTGGCAAGGTTTACTCCTACAAGTTATTAACCTTTAAGCTAAGTAGCTGTACGTGTCCTTTTGGCCATCTATCCTCTCTAAGTACTCCTTTTCGATCAGAATGTCAATGCATCTCTGGAAATAAAATAAATCACAATTAATATAATCGACCATCCAAGTATGCTTCACAAAAATTTTATAGTAATCCTTCAATTATCCAGATTGCAATTACAGTCAAGGCACCCTTATTCGCGGGGGATGTGTTCCTGAACTCCCCCTAAAAGTTAAAATCCATGAATACTTGCTACCCCCCCATCTTGAAAGTTAAAATACCAAACGTATACTTAAAGTATCATCCTACATCAAATATACCTTGAATTATTATCCTATTACTGTATTAATCTCTGAAATTATTAATATAATAATTTCAAAGTCATCTTAAACATTAGTACCCTTAAAAATATATACATACGTACTTCTAAGCCTTCCAGCCAAAGCAGAAAGAGAGTTACGTCTTTGACTTATATTAGAGAGAGAGTGTGTGTTTATCTCTTTAATCTGACAACAAAAAAATTTATATTTATTTTTTGTCTTCCAAAGATGTAATACCTTTACTACACATTTTTAAAACATTATGAACACACACACACACATACAAACAGTATCTTTTCCTGAGAGAGAGAAGAATAACTCCTTACATATCGAAAGATTGAAATACTTGATCTTCTGAGGGCAACACTCTTTCCCCTCCACCCATATGTCAAACTGTCAAGTAAATTGACATTTACCCTCCCCCCCTCCTTTCTCAAGCCGAGGATAAAAAAGACTGGGAATCACTATTTGTTTGTTTAAAATGTTGAAAAATTTACTACACAAATGCATGGAAAATATTATTATTATTATTATTAATCTTAACATTGAAAATTAGTACTTATTAAGTAAATCATTTATTTATCGTACAAAAGAAACATTTGTACTTATTACGTCGGAAAAATTCTCTCGTCTAAATAAGGGAGAGAGAATTATTATTTTTATTTAATGTTCCTATTTAAACTTATAAAACTTAATATTATTTGAAAATTAGTACATGCCATAAATCATTATTTTATTATAATATAAAATGTACCCTCTAAAAATGCTTATACTGTACTATCATCCTGAAACACTTACATATTTTAATATAATTTCAAAAGTACTTTAATATAATTTTAACATTTCAATAGTGTCAATTCTGAGCATCTATCTTCACTTTAATGAGGTCAGGTCCGTCCTGCATGGAGGGGAGAAAACTAGTTTCTCTCTTTCATTGAGTTACATATTATTTAATCTACAGTATTATTATTATTATTATTATTAATTATTATTATTAATTATTATTAACCCTTAAACGCCGAGCCTCTATTTACAAAAACGTCTCCCGTATGGCGGCGGCGTTCGGTGAGTTAGCGCCGAAGCTGGAAAAAAGTTTTTTTCAAAAAATCACAGCACGCTTAGTTTTTAAGATTAAGAGTTCATTTTTGGTTTCTTTTTTTTTGTCATTGCCTGAAGTTTAGTATGCAACCATCAGAAATGAAAAAAAATATCATTATCATATATAAATATTGGAATATATGACAGCAAAAAAAAAAACTCATATAATTGTATACAAATTGTGCTGTAAGCACAACGGTTAAAGCTAATGATTTAATTAATTTTTTTAGTTGTATTGTACACTAAATTGCGATGATTTTGGTATATAACAAATTGTAAAACGATCAAAGCAACACAGAGAAAATATTATCACAAAATGATGCATGAATTCATAACGCGCGGACGTAAAAAAATGTTTTTTTCAAAAATTCACCGTTTGTTGAAAAATGAAGCTAATTGATTGAATATTACTAGACTGTAAGTGTTTTAGCTTACAATTGCAGTTTTCAACCATTTCAGTCGAGTTAAAGTTGACCGAAAGTCGAATTTTTTCTATTTATCGTGATTTATATGAAAATATTTCAAAACTGATAAAAGCTACAACCATGATTTATTTTCTGTTGTATTGTACATGAAATTGCGCACATTTTCATATATAAAACTTTATGTAACGACTAACATAAACGGTGCAAATATTACGACAACGAGACGAAAGAATTTCTGAGATGTTCGCCGAGTTACGCAAGACACGTAAGGAAAATGTTTTTTCAAAAATTCACCATAAATCGAAATATTGTGCTAGAGACTTCCAATTTATTGCAAAATGAAGGTAAACAATTGAATATTACTAGAATGTAAGAGTTTTAGCTTACAATTGCGTTTTTTTATCATTTTGGTCGAGTTAAAGTTGACCGAAGGTTGAAATTTTGGCAGTTATCGTGATTTATATGAAAATATTTCAAAACTGATAAAAGCTACAACCATGAGCTATCTTCTGTTGTATTGTACATGAAATTGCACACATTTTCATATATAAAACTTTATGTAACCGCTAATATAGAACAGTGCAAAAGTTACAACAAAATGACGCAAGAATTTCTGAAATTTTTGGCGGAGTTTCCGTGCGGGCGTAAGAAAAAAGTTTTTCAAAAATTCACCATAAATTGAAATATTGTGCTAGAGACTTCCAATTTGTTGCAAAATGAAGGTACATGATTGAATATTACTAGAATGTAAGAGTTTTAGCTTATAATTGCGTTTTTCGACCATTTCAGTCGAGTCAAAGTTGACCGAAGGTTGAAATTTTTTGTAGTCGACGTACGGTACGTCCACTTGGCACCCAACAGACAATTTTAGTTGACGTATGATACGTCCAGTAGGCGTTTAAGGGTTAATACTATCATCATCATTATTATTATTAATCTTAATATTTGAAAACTAGTAAATTATTCTTTCATCACAAAAAATGTATCTAGTCATGAAAATAACATCAAAATACACTAGTTAGCAAGTATTTCCTGATGAATAAGTCCGCGAATTGCCGAATTTTTTGCGAATAATTTATATATACGTTCCACAGAAAATTCCATGAATTGTGAGAATGCAAATATGGGGGGGTTTACTGTATTCAAAACTAAACATTATCCGACACACCCAGACCAGGGACCAAGGTCTAAATACTGTATATATGATTTATAAAAAATGTTTAAAAATTTTAAAAACTGCTCTCCGGTGGTTGGCAATGCTGCACATCAAGAAAATATTGGTAACACTGTTAACATACAAAGTGACTGAGAAAGGGGGAAGCCTAGAGAAGTTTCCAAACTGGGGAGGGGGTCGGATGGCTGGGCACCAGGGAAAGGGGCAGTAAGGCTGTGTAGAGGAACTCACTCAGAAAAGGGGTTGTTTTGGATGGTGGGAGAATCTGAGGAGCTGTTTCCCTGGCTGGGAGGGGGTGGGGATGCAGTGTTGGATGGCCATAGAGGGCTGGGTAAATGTCTACCTGAACATAGCTTGTTTGATGTTGTTACGCTTATTATTTTTTATTTATATTTTACTGTATATATTATTCTCATTTATATTTTTACCGTATTTTATAACTTTTTATTTTTACAAACCAATCATGTGCATAATGTGGGTAAGAGAGAGAGAGAGAGAGAGAGAGAGAGAGAGAGAGAGAGAGAGAGAGAGAGAGAGAGAGAGAGAGAGAGAGAGAGAGAGAGAGAAACAAAACTGAGATGAAGTATCAACAGTGGTAAAATATCCTCATGTACTGTTATGAAGTGTGACAATTATACTTAAGAGTCAACTAACCTTGTAATGAAATACAGTACAGTAAATCAAAGCAAAGCACAAAAGAAAAATGGCAAACCTGACACCGCACTAAGAAACACAAATGAACGCACACACTATGTAAAGACAATAATGTCAACATTGATGAAATACCACTTGCAGATGTAAACACACACATACATAAAAGCTTCCGTGATATTATAAGGTGAAATGAAGAATCAACAATTCCAAACAAAGATGAAAAATCAACAATAGAAAAAAAAACAGAAAATGATTAACTACCTTTTAGTAGTGTCATTAAAACAAATTTGCTGTGGACAGTTGTCACTGGGAAATGCAATATGTGCTATAGATTTAACACAGGGTGTTTTACACAAACAGTTTCCATGACACAGTAGTCTTGACTTACTGAATGAATCTCATTTTCAGTAAACTATACTAGACTAGGCTTTCAAACAAGATTACCAAATTTATGCCTTATGTAACAATTTATAACTATCACTTATATATAACCACTTTACCAAAGAACTGACATAACAGCCAGTATGATGTACAAAAAAAAAAAAAAAAAAAAAAAAAAAAAAATCGGAACCCCTGTTTTGGGAGCAACTCAATACAATACTTAAAATCCATGTATAATGCACAGAGGAATTACCCTTCAACCTCCATTGCAATACCAACTGTACCATTCTCTTGATAGATTCCAATATTGAAACTTTTACACTAAAAACACCTTTCATTCAGTTTGAATGTTTTAACTTTAAAAGGTCTTAAGAAATATTCTTGAGTCTGTTTTTATACAGGATTAGTAAACTATATGTAAACTGGAAAAGTGAAGTTACAGCACTGAAACAATTGTATTCATGGGTAATGTCATCTAATTAATGAGAAAGGTGTGCAAAGCTTACTGTAGTGAAATAAAAATATATCTGAATTTTCAATGAAATGATGTAAAGCTCAAGTGGACTGTATAAAACTCTGTTATTATAATTTTTACGAGAAAGAAATGCACATATTTTTTACATTATGGTACAGTCAAGATGTTGGTGTTTTTATTTAGCATTAATATAATAAGAGGTATGGAAAGGAAGACAATATACTGTATTTTATTTTGTACATATGACGACACAGAATATTTCACTGGAAACAGTATGTTGTATAAAATGGTGTTTTACACACACCTTAAACATCATAGGAAGGGGGAAGAGTCATGATACACATGGCATTTGAAAAATTTGAATTTTGTGAAAATACATGGAGACAGATGACAAAATTGGTATAAAAACCCTACATTAGTTTTACATCTGACTTTGTTTTAAATCATTCTAGCTGGTTGTACTGTTTATTTCTTCAGAAACCCAATGTTCTGTACTGTGCATGTACAGCACATGCCAGTTGAAGTGCATTGTTGTAGAACATGTGTTGCAAAAGCAGTACCCATATTGATTGAATTATCCTATACAGAATATATATTAATCTTTAAACCTTCTTATTATGTCCAATAGGAATGTAATGTGATAAAAGACTATGCACTGTATATAAGCAGAGAATTTTTTCAGTGCATCAGTTCATTACCTGCACTGATAACAAACAACCAAATGAATATACTATCCTAGTCAACAGTATATCAAATACAGAAATCAGTCAAGTCTCTTATTATACCTGTATAAATACGTCGACTACAAAAAATTTCAACCTTCGGTCAACTTTGACTCGACCGAAATGGTAGAAAACCGCAATTGTAAGCTAAAACTCTTACATTCTAGTAATGTTCAATCATTTACCTTCATTTTGCAACAAATTGGAAGTCTCTAGCACAATATTTTGATTTACGGTGAGTTTTTGAAAAAAACTTTTTCCTTATGTCCGCGCGGTAACTTTGCCGAAAATTTCAGAAATTCTTTGGTCATTTTGTTGTAATGTTTGCACCAGTTTATTTTAGTCGTTACATAAAGTTTTATATATGGAAATGTGCGCAATTTCATGTAGAATACAAAAGAAAATAATTCATGGTTGTAGCTTCTATCAGTTTTGAAATATTTCCATATAAATCACAATAAGTGCCAAAATTTCAACCTTCGGTCAACTTTAACGTGACCGAAATGGTCGAAAAAAGCACAGTTTTGAAATATTTCCATATAAATCACAATAAGTGCCAAAACTTCAACCTTCGGTCAACTTTAACGCGACCGAAATGGTCGAAAAACACAACTGTAAGCTGAAACTCTTACATTCTAGTAATATTCAGTCATGTACCTTCATTTTGGCAAATTGGAAGTCTCTAGCACAATATTTTGATTTATGGTGAATTTTTGAAAAAACTTTTCCCTTACATCCGTGTGCGCGGTAACTGCCGAACATCTCAGAAATTCTTTCTTCACTTTGTCGTAATGTTTGCACTGGTTTATATTAGTCGTTACATAAAGCTTTATATAAGGAAATGTGTGCAATTTCATGTAGAATACAACAGAAAATAACTCATGGTTGTAGCTTTTATCAGTTTTGAAATATTTCCATA
Organism: Macrobrachium rosenbergii; assembly: GCF_040412425.1. Taxonomy (NCBI): domain Eukaryota; kingdom Metazoa; phylum Arthropoda; class Malacostraca; order Decapoda; family Palaemonidae; genus Macrobrachium; species Macrobrachium rosenbergii. The sequence goes on from NC_089761.1 coordinate 62,036,542, forward strand.
CAAATCACGATAAGTGCCAAAATTTCAACCTTCGGTCAACTTTAACTCGACAGAAATGGTCGAAAAACGCAATTGTAAGCTAAAACTCTTACATTCTAGTAATATTCAATCATGTACCTTCATTTTGCAACAAATTGGAAGTCTCTAGCACAATATTTCGATTTATAGTGAATTTTTAAAAAAAAAACTTCTTCCTTACGTCCGCGCGCGGTAACTCGGCCGAACATCTCGGAAATTCTTCCGTCACTTTGTCGTAATTTTTGCACCGTTTTATATTAGTCGTTACATAAAGTTTTATATATTAAAATGTGTGCAATTTCATGTAGAATACAACAGAAAATAACTCATGGTTATATCTTTTATCAGTTTTGAAATATTTTCATATAAATCATGATAAGTGCCAAAATTTCAACCTTCCATCAACTTTAACTCGACTGAAATGATCGAAAAACGCAATTGTAAGCTAAAACTCTTACATTCTAGTAATATTCAATCATGTACCTTCATTTTGCAACAAACTGGAAGTCTCTAGCACAATATTTCGATTTATGGTGAATTTTTGAAAAACTTTTTCTTTACGCTATGTGCGTAACTCGCCTAACATCTCAGAAATTCTTTCGTCACTTTGTCGTAATGTTTGCACCGTTTTATTTTAGTTGTTACATAAAGTTTTATATATGGAAATGTGCGCAATTTCATGTAGAATACAACAAAAAATAACTCATGGTTGTAGCTTTTATCAGTTTTGAAAAAATTCTACTTTCGGTTAACTTTAACTTGACTGAAATGGTCGAAAACTGCAATTGTAAGCTAAAACACTTACATTCTAGTAATATTCAATCATGTACCTTCATTTTGCAACAAACGGTAAGTCTCTAGCACAATATTTCGATTTATGGTGAATTTTTGAAAAAAACTTTTTTTACGTCCGCACGTTACGAATTCATGCATCATTTTGTGATAATATTTTCTCTGTTGCTTTGTTCGTATTACAATTTGTTAGATACCAAATTCATTGCAATTTAGTGTACAATACAAAGAAAAAAATAACTCGTTAGCTTTAACAATTTTGCTCACAGCGCAATTTGTATACAATTATATATGAAATTTTTTTTTGCGCTGTCATATATTTCAATATTTATATATGATAATGATATTTTTTCTCATTTCTGATGGTTGCATACTAAACTTCAGGCAATGACAAAAAAAAAAAAAAATTGAACTCTTAATCTTAAAAACTCAGCGTGCTGTGATTTTTTGAAAAAAAAATTTTTTCCGCTTCGGCGCTAACTCCTGAATGCCGCCGGCATACGACAGACACTTTTGTAAATAGAGGCTCGGCGTTAGAGGGTTAATGAACTGATTTTTCAACATTTTACTCCCGAACTCTTCTATTAGAAAACCTACCAATAATCTGTGACTTCAGCACCAATGCATGGTTTACTATGCAGATCTTAGTGAAATGATTTTTCAACAATTTATTTCTGAAACCTTTTGTTTGTTAGAAAACCTGAATATAATCTGTGACTTCAGTACTAAAGCATGGTTTACTATGAAGGTCTCAAGGAACTCACTTTTTAACAATTTATTCCTGATGAAAACTTTCTAATGATTGCAACTTAAGCACCAAAGCATGGTTTATTATGCAGATCTTGAGGAACTGGTTTTTCAACCACTGATTCCTCAAGATCGTTTGAAAACCTGCATATAATCCATGACTTCAGCACCAATACATGGTTTACTCTGCAGATCTTAAGGAACTTCTCTTTTCAACAATTTATTCATAAATTTTTCTGTTGCCATAAAGTTCTTTGTTTTAAAGTTTTCAGTAAGGTCTATAATGTGTATGTATTTGCTGTTTACCGCAATCCAAATATCAACACTTCTATACGTCTGTTTCTTGGAAAGGATTAGTATGGCTCAGTCTCAGGATTCCAAAGCTTCATTTGTTATTTGTGGAGACTGTAATGTAAAGCACAGCAAGTGGCTAAATTTAAATTCCACAGATCAACATGGCCAGTCTGCTCAAGTTCTGTGTATCCTCCTGTTTTGTTCAGGTAATTGAGGAACCCACGCATATTTCTGGTAATAGATTAGATCTCATATTCACAGATGTTCCAGCTATTGTAAAATCCAAGGTTTGTGAATATATGGCACTTCTGGTCATTGTGCCAACGAGATTGGCATATCTGTCAATCAATATACTAGTTCTAATGCCACCATTGGAAAAAATGTCTGGCTAAAATCTAGAGCCAATTGGGATCACATTATTGGAGCTTGTCAAGCACTTAATATTTCAGATGCTAGATAAGAGCCTGATCCTAAGAAGTTAAATGCTGATGGCTATTTTAATAAGGTTTGTCTCTAGAAAGGTCATCAAATTTGGGACAAATGACCAGCAATGTCTTGATACATATGGACGAGCTTACGATGACAAACAGACCAAATTCATTCAACACATGGAGACGAAATTGTACAAGTTAAAATTTTACTTTTTTTGTTGAATCTCACCGTGCTGCTAATAGAACTTCCGTAAAGCCAAGAGAAATTACAATAATTCCTTGAAGAGGAAACTTGAAGGAATTACTCAGCCTCGTCTGTGGTGTACCAAATTGGCATCATCTATCTTTGGGTCAGGCTCACCTCCCATCCCACCACTATTAACAGATGATGGTAGATTGGTTACTGGCCCTAGGGCGATATCTATATATGTGCCTATAAATACCTATAAATATACTGTATTTCATTATTTTTATAAGAGTATGAATAATACACCAACGTAGAAACATTTCAACTATAGCTCATGGTGAAAGATGAAAAATGAAGAATAAAACATGATAAAAATGATAGAATTCAGCCGCATATGTAGAAGCCTAGGCTGAGACATGAACTCATAATGGTCAATGTCCAGAACAACTCCGCGGTGAGATATAAGAAAATAGGTCACACTATAATTTTCACAATATAAAATAATAAAACTTTATCTCTGAACACTTTTTGAGGAGATTCACCATATCCGAGATATTATTGATTATCTAATCGGCATCCTGAAAATTTTCTAAGTTGTTTGTTTACATCCAGTAGCCCTTGGTATTATTACAGTTTTTTCGGATATCTAATATTTTTTTACTTGCTATCATATATTTTTGTCATGATTCATAATGAAATACTTTACGCATCTTCCGCAAATTAAGAGTTACGGAGATATTTGCCGATGAATATTGTGCCTTGTTGTTATCGCAAGGATGCGTTTATGCTGCCATGTCAGTTTTTCTGCTGATGTTTTTGTTTTTGTCAATGTATTGTGGGTGAAAATGCCTAATCGTCTTTTGTTTTTCGTTATGAATTATAAGTACGGTACAAATGCTGAAACCTGATTGGTTGCTTTGTTTCAAGAATATCCAATTAATGCGATTTTGGAATAAGCCGGCTTTTTACAAAAGTGCGCTTCAGTTGACTGCCATGGATTCCGTCATTGCACGCCTGCAGTGGGTGTTCTCTGTCTTACTTTGAGGCTATTGGTCGCTTTTCCATGGACATTACAATGGAACTCCACAGGTTGTGAATACCTTTCTTCGTGAACATTTAGTACTACCATCTATTTAAGGTAAGTGAAGTGGTTAATGAAAAGGGTAACATTGCAGTTTCGGCCGTGAATTTCATAAAATTAACTAGACGTTAGGGGTAAAAGTTCCTGTAACCCTGTGGCACTTGACCAAGCCAGCAGCTTAAATTACCGCTTGCCAGAATATACGAGCTTGCAACAATCATTTAAAATGTGCATAAGTTTTTATTTCCCAAACTGAGAGCGGTACCCATGGCGGCCATGTATCTCTGGTAGAAATAAAGGTCAGATTCGTTGAAAGTACACTATTTAAGCTAGGGAAAATGTAATTTTATATCGCAAATGAATTTGACGAAACTGTAAATTTGTACTTCGTGTACTTGATCTTACTGGAGTTAGTTCGAAAATGAGGTTTTTTACTGTAATGTTTCTCAGAAAGAGTGTAATGTTTCTCAGAAAAACTAGTTCCCCATCGAATGAATTTTTTTGACTTATAAGGTTAGACAATACCTTAAGCAACCCCCCTCCATAGCTAATATGGCAAAATTGTGGGTGTTTCTCATCATAAGAAGTGGTCTAAAACGCTTTAAATATGAAAATATTACATTTTACTTTTAATTTTGGTACTTTATGCATGCGGAGTTCTTCTGGACATTCACCCTCATAATTGTTAAGTAAAGAGAAGTGGAGTCTCTAAATTGAAAAGTAAGAATTTTTCTTTTTTCATATTTTTTAATTCTAGTTATTTATTCATTATAGTTTATAATTATCTATAATATTAATATACTGTTAAATAAATGTAAGATGATTAAGATCAACAGTAAAAAAATAGTGGGACAATTAAGACCCTAAGTTCACTAGCACATTTGTTTTCAACAAAAACATTCTGTAAATTGCAAAAATATACACAATAAAAAAATTGTAATTCAACTTGTGAATTTTAACGATAAGTAAGACTATAAAATACATTTCATCATATCAATCTTGGAGAGGGTTGTTTTTTATTGTTACTGACGTCGCCATCAGTTTACAGTCGTAAATCTGAGGACGGTCCGGGAATAGAATTTGCAAGTGATGACACTTTACAATGACAGATGTTGTGGGATTTTTCATACCACTATATTAAAGTTAAATTATTGTTGAATTCATGTTTTCATGAAGAAATAATTATACAAAGCAAATTATAGAGTAATTTTTTCCATCAGCAGTCACATAATCACGATCATGGCAATGTTCAAACTTAGTGCCGTCACAACATACGTCTAAAATAGATCAGAAGTAGAGGGCTGTCATTGGCCGGCAGATCTCCATGACAGAGAAGCTGACAATGGCATAAGTGCATGTGTTTTGAATATATTATAGTTTTTATTAGTTACATGAATTACATGATTACAAGAAGAATAGAATGAATTCCTTCTTATTACTTCAAGTGCAAAATTGTTGGTTCAGAGATTCTTCAGCAACAAAACATATATAAATATATACAGGTAGTCGTCGACTTACGACGGCATTAGGTTCTGACAGAGCGGTCGTAAGTCGATCTCGTCGTAAGTCGACCAACCACATATGTACATGTATTCTGTACCTACCGTATATTATCCATTATATATTATATCCTAAGTATGACTAGCCTACATATACATTTTATATTATCCCAAAAATGTGCATGTATAGTACCTATTATTACGTTTAGCATATGAAATCTTATCAAGCTTGAACTCCTTGATTAATACTTACATTTATTGCTGTATTTAACATTTTTATTGTAGGCATTCAAACCATCTGTCTGGTCTGTTTACATTTTCTTATCCGCCATTTGCATTGCCAATCGGCTACACGTATGACGTATTATTTACTTTTATTTATTTACAGGTTTGAATTAAATACATACCGTATTTTTTGCGTATAAGACACACTTTTTAACAAAAAAATGGCCTAAAAAAATCCCCTGCGTCCTATGTACATAATGTAGGCTCAAAATTTAAGAACTTTGGCCGAAATTATACATGAAACGTCACGTAGATGTTGTAGCCTTGCCTAACATTCGGTGTTATCCTAATAACCTATTAAAAAACAAAGTTTATTATAATTATTTATCATTATCACACTTACCATCACCGCAATTGCTACTGCTAGTATTATAATCAATATCTATGTTGTTATTATCGATATTTTCATTAAAATGTGTTAATATCACAATCGCCGTCTACAGCGGATCGCCGCATTCCACATTTACAGACTTACAGTACGTGTGCTGCCACCTATTGGTGATTATCTCGCGAGCTTTACAGATAACAAGGCTTCGTTCAGTTGGTAGTTGGCAATTCCTGCTAACATTCTCTTTACGCATAACAACATGGCTTCGATCAATTGGTGGTTGACAATTCCTGCTACCATTCTCTTTAGGCATATTAACAAGGCTTCGTTGAGTTGATACTTCGTAACTCGTGCTAGCATTCTCTTTTAAGAATAATAACATGGCTTTGTTCAGTTGCTCACGAGACTCGAGCCGTTACATAGGAAACATTTTTATTTACTGGATTTTACCCCTTGATTGCATACTTTTATAATATATAATGGATATATATAACATATATTACCGTAGGTAACATCTTTATTAATGTTTTTGTTGATTCTGCCGGTAAGAAACAATGTTTACAAATGAATGTGTTGCAATCTATTGGTAAACCTATGAGGTAGCTTTCAGCAGCAGACGAAACATTCGATCACAGTAAATGGCAGATTGTATAATACATATTTTGATAAATATAAATATGGTAAATAACTTCTTTATTAATGTTTTTGTTGTTTCTGTTGGTAAGAAACAATATGCATATGATAACCTAATACTACAGTTTTTACTTACCAAAATCATATGAGCATAGGCTAGGAAACCTTATTTTTTTCCCTTCAATGTCCTGCTGAAATTGGGGTGCGTCCTATGCAGACATGCGTCTTATAAGCCATCAAATACGGTAATTTGTTATTACATTTGATTTATTTGCAAAAAATAGAAATACAAAATACATTACAAAAATATGAATCTTTTACTATTTTCGAACAACACAAACACCCTGAACGCTGCCAAAAGCTGAGCATCTCTCGGATATGAGCACGCTGCCGGTAGCGGGAAAAAGTATCGTACGCGCGCTCGACGTATTTTAACAAAATATAAAATTAAATATTATTATATTGCCGTAGCCGTCGTAAAGTCAGTCGGTCGTAAGTTGCATAGGTCGTAAGTCGACGACTACCTGTATGTATATATATGTATATATGTATATGAATATATAAATATGAATATATATAATATATGTATATATGAATATATATATATATATATATATATATATATATATATATATATATATATATATATATATATATATATATATATATATATATATATATATATATATATATATATATATATTACAGCACTGTTTCTCTATATGTCTTTAACTGTACAGTAGATAATTTTGAATTGATCTAATTTTACCTGTACTGTTTACAAACTGTAAATGCGCAGTTCTAAAGCATAGAGACATGGAGCATTTCAGAACAAAGAGAAAGTGACAGAATAAAAAAGTTTGTAAAAACAAGGCTGAGAAGACATCTAAAAATAGATTGGTGGAATGGGGGAGAAAGTCACACACTATATTCTTAAGTCAACCATTTATTTCTTTTTTTAAGGGTAATGTATTAAGCTAACTCTCTCTCTCTCTCTCTCTCTCTCCATAATAATTCATAAATAATATAACTTGGCATTTCAAGTAAGGACAATCTCTCTCTCTCTCTCTCTCTTGTGTTATTCTCTCAGTCTCTGTAATAACTGATAAATAATTTCACTCTCTTAAGTAAGGACAACCCTTGAACGAGGCGATTCTTTACCGTTCGTGTTGGTTCTCTCTCTCTCTCTCTCTCTCTCTCTCTCTCTCTCTCTCTCTCTCTCTCTCTCTCTCTCTCTCTCTCATTCATTCATAGTTAGCACTCACAAATTTTTACAACTTATTAATTCTTTGTACATCTTTACCTATACAGTAGATAGTTTAAATTTATCTAATTTGACCTGTATCATGTACGAAGTGTAAACGCGCTAGTGTTGCAAATACGTTCTAAAACATACATAATAACTAAGAATTGTATTAGTCAAAATATAAAACACT